>NC_143555.1:132693750-133000000 GCF_054136105.1 Typopeltis vanoorti
TAATTTCGTTGAATTGATCAACATCTTCAGGTATCACAACCAAAGAAATATATAAAGAATTACACAGACTTAATGTAATAACAGAACAAGTACAAAAAAGACAGTAGCGTGTTTGAAAACAAAAAGCAAGCTTGAGTTCCAAACAAACGTATACTACGTGCTGTCGCGAGTGCGCCAATACTGAACAGAGGCAACGTGTGAGTCTGAGAGATTGAAACTTAGGCTGTTATTGATATGTCGAATCTAGAGAAATTTCTCTAGATTCGACAATCTTTCTCTCGAGTGCATCATAGCACACATGGATGTTAGAAGTTTGAGTCCAGTTCACAATGTGTTGGCGGCCTTTGTCTGAGTTAACTGAAAAGAGAACGTGGCTAGAGAGAGAGAGCGCGCTGGCTCTAGTCCTGTTATAGGAAATATCTTTACAGTGTTCTTCCAAACGTAGAAGGATGGATTTAGCAGTCTGACCATAGTATGGCTTTCCACAATCACATAAAATCTTGTACACTCCTGGAAACCAAGTTGGAAGATGTTTCTCTTTAGGTTTACTAAGTATTGAACGAAGTTTTGGGAGCGTAGTGAAGCAATTTCTGAAGTTAAACCTCTTGAGAATTTTTGCCAGTTTTGGTGAAAGAGAGCTGATGCAAGGCAAAGATGTGAAGGCTCTGGAGGAAGAGGGATCTTCAGAAGTAGTTGAGTGACTGGGGGAAAGAAATTTGTCAATTTTCTTAGGAGAGAAACCATTATTAATAAAAGTTTTTTTAAGAAAAAGGAGTTCGTTTTCAATTTCTGTTTCTTCTGTAAGTAAAGATTTTGCTCGGTGAGCTAAGGTGGAAATAATACCAAATTTTTGTGGGGGATAGTGATGGGAGGAAGCATGAAGGTATCTATCAGCATGAGTAGGCTTTCTATAAATTGAGATTTTAATACTCTCAGCACCTCTGGTAAGTTCAGGTCTAAAAAGGGGAGGCAGTCATTGGATTCCAGTTCGAAGGTAAAAGAGATTTTTTATGACACTTGTTTAGGTGGTCTAAAAATAAATTAATAAATATAAATAAAATAATTATATATATATAATTCCATGAATGTCACTGAATGATAAGATAAACATAAGTTACTTTTTCTAGTGACTTATGTTTAGTAACTAAACATAAGTTACTAGAAAAATTCTATAAGATTGATACAAAAGAAATTTTTCAATACATGATGAGTAGGGAGATAACATGTTACGGATCACTTCTGGAAGTTGTGTAAGGGTGTGTGGACTAGATTTTTTGCTTGGAGAGTGGTGAAAGAGTGAAATTAATTGCCATAGGTAATTGTGAGTGCCCTGACGGTGAACAAGCTTAATGAAAGGTATGATCGGTAATGTGTGAATAATGGTTAGCATTGGTCTGCAACAATGTCTTTTGACTCCATAAAGATACCTGTATAATAATAACAATTGTAATAATATAACAATAATAATATTAATAAAAGCTGATCGCATTGCAATCAAGGGTAATTCTAATGTCAAACTAGGCAGATGTTGGATCTGGTCATTACTTGGTGAGAACCAAACTTAAATTAAAACTGCATAGGAGTAAAAATATTAAAAATCAGAATTTAAAAACAAGATTTGATTGTCTAAATTAAAAATTAAAGAAATAAAGGAAAATGTTTCTATTAGTATAAAAACTGATCTCATGTTTTGAAGAATGAGAAGCTAGAAAGTGACAAAGAAGAATGTCCAGAAGACATGATCGAAATAAAATGAAAAGAAAAAAAAATTAGGATAATACATAATGAGATAGCAAGAGACTGTTTGAGTACAAAGAATGGGGGGGGGGGGGTGAACACTAGTTAACAAACAAGACCTGAAAACTCATAGAAGAAGACAAAATTAAAATAATGTTTGAGTTATAATAGTCCTGTTATATAGGGTTTTTATAATCCCGTATTGTTGTGAGAGGGGGGAGTGCTGGTGAATGTATCCACCTGTATGGGTTGGTTTTCTGTAAACAGAAAAAACTAGGGATCCATCAGGCTGGCGTGTAATCAAAGTGTCTAGAAAAGGGAGACTGTTGTTGTTTTCCTTTTCTAAGGTGAACTGGATTCTGGGTGTTGATTGTTAATTGCGTCAGGAAGTTGTGGAGCATGTCTAAGCCATGTGGCCAAATAGCGAACACATCATCCACGTAACGTAGCCAGACAGTGGGTTTTGTGGCACTGAGCTTAAGGCTTTTTCTTCAAAAGTCTCCATAAAGAAGTTTGCCAGGGGTGGAGAGAGTGGAGAATCCATGGCCCTCTATCAGTTTGTAGAATTTCCCTTGCCAAACGAAACAGCCTGAGTTCATGGTGAACTGAAATAGGGCTGAAATATTGGGAGGAAATTAGGCTTAGTATCTTGGATCTAAGGTATCTTTGAGTGGGACATTTGTGAATAAGGAGGGGGACCTCAAAACTGACCATTATGTCAGTGTGTTGAAGTGAGAGGTTCTCTATACTGGCTTTGAAGTGGGCTGAGTTTTTTATGTGTGATGGTGTATTGCCAGTATATGTGAGCACTTTGACTAAATGTTTGGCTAATTTGTATGTGTGTAGGGGGGGGGGGAGAATTAATGCCATCCACAATGGGACGTAATGGCACATTCTGCTTATGGATGTTTGGTAGTCCATATATTCGGGGGGGGGGGGGGATCTGAGCTAAAAGGTTTTAGTCTGCTAGTCACTTCCTCAGGCCAAGAAGTAACCTTCTTAAGGAGTCTTTGGAGTGTTCTGATTTGGGAGCTGGTGAGATTATATTCAATGGGGAGGTAGGTAGAACGATCTAACAGTAAAGTTGAAATCTTACCTGTGTAGTCCGTTTGGTTGAGAACCACAGTGGCATTTCCCTTATTCGCTTTGGTGATTACTATTTTGCTGTTTCTTCATTTCTTGTAGAGCTTTTAGTTCTTCTTTAGATAGGTTGGTTTTTGGTGATTTAGCTTTGGTAAGAACTTTGGCTACATCCAGTCTGATACTGTTAGCAATATGAATGGGAAGGTTGTGGATACCACATTCTACCTGTATCATTATTTCTTCAGATGGTATTTTTTTCGGTGCTACGATGATCATAATTATGATAATAACAAAGTAACTAATATTAGGGTTGGATCGAAAAATCAGTTACTGAAAACAAAGACAAAAAAATCGAACTCAGGCCTGTAAAGGATGGAATATCAATTGGGACATGGAATGTCCGTACACTCTGGGCAACTGGAAAATTGCAGTTGCTTCAAGCAGAAATGAAGAAATACAGATGTGATATATTGGGTATTTCAGAAATGAGATGGATATTGTCAGGAGAATCAAATGGTGGAAGAGTTCTCTTGTCAGGAAATGAAAGTAAGCATGAAGCAGGCGTAGGTTTCCTGATAAGTAACAAGGCCTGTCAGGCAATGATAGGATACAAACCAGTTAGTGAAAGAATAATGGTTGCAAGATTCAGTGCCGAACCATTTAATATCACAACCATTCAAATATATGTGCCCACTGCAGAGAGTGCAGATGAAAACAATGAGTTTACAGGGATCTACAACTAGTAATTGATGAGGTGCCAAAGTAGGATATACTCATCATTGGAGGAGAGTGGAATGCATAGATTGACAAAAATAACAGAGTGGGAAAAGGTTATGGGAAAATTTGGATATGGAGAAAAAAATGAACGTGAAGAGATGCTTCTGGAATTTGCCATGGATAACAACGTGATGATTTGCAATACCAAATACCAATAAAAAGATTGTCATAAATGGACGTGACGCTCCTTCAACTAAAACTGAAACAGAAGTACAAAGGAAAGTTCCAGAAAGCTAGAGACATCTCAAAACTAAATGAAGACAGGCTAAGAACAGCATATCAGAACATTGGAAACTAAGCTTAAGACCCCAAGTGAAAAACAAAATATAAATACAAGAGCAGAACGACTGACTACAGTGCTAAAAAAAGCAGTAGAGGAAGTAATTCCTGAAAGAGAAAAGATCAACAAGAAATGGATAACTCAGGAAACCCTAAAATTGGTACAAGAGAAAAGAGAACTGAAACTTAAAAGAGATAATCCAGAGGCAGGAGATGAGTTATACCATCAAAAATGCAATGAAGTATGGAAAGCAGCAAGATCTGATAAAACCAAATGGTTGGAAGACCAGTGCAAAGACATTGAACAGTACTATGGAGAACACAAAACTAGAGAGGTCTACAAACTTATAAGAAATGTCAATAGGAAGTGGCAAACAAGATCAGTAGCAATCAAAGATGAAAAATGGTAAAGTATTGATAGACAAGACAGAAATCATACACAGATGGACAAGATATTGCAGCAAACTATATAAAAATCAACTAAATGATACTGACAGAAGTAATCAAAGAACTAAAAGCAATCTCTCCACCAGCAGAGATCTTTGAAAATGACATCTTGGAAGAGGAGGTGAATAAGGCTATAAAACATCTCGAGAATAACAAGAATCCTGGAAATGACAACATAATAGGTGAGATGCTAAAATATGGGGGAGAATCAGTTGAAAAAGAAATACATAAGCTATGTAATGAAATATGGAGATTCATAGTATGCCCCCCGAAGAGTGGAAAAATTTGGTCTTGGTTGTTCTTCATAAGAAAGGCAGTGCTTTAGAATGCACCAATTACAGAACTATTGCATTAATGAGTCATCTTGGCAAAGTGCTGATGAAAATACTAACAGAACGCCTGAAAGGGCATAAGGAGGAACATCTTCTGGATGAGCAAGCCGGATTTCAACAAGATCGAAGTACAGTGCAACAAATACTCGCACTAAGATTAATAGAAGAGAAAGCTCGAAGAAAGAACAAAAAGATATATTGCTGTTTCATGGACTTCCAAAAAGCATTTGATAATATTGACCAAAATATAACATGGGCTGTCTTGGAATCCAATGGTGTGGACAATAAATTGATCCGCCTGCTGAAAGATATAAACAGCCAAGCACAAACAAAAATCAGAATAGCAGGTGAGACTGGAGATTGGTTTGCCACTAGTCAAGGCACAAGACAAGGGGACCCAATATCACCAATCTGGGAAGAACAGTAGATAAGATTAAAGAAGAAGGTGGAGGCATTTCAATAAATGGCATGAGAATAAACTACCTCTGCTTTGTAGATGACATTATCCTGATTGAAGACGATGCAGCAAGGCTGTAACAGACACTGCAAACACTATACACAGAAGGAAAAAGATATGGACTAAATGCCAACTTTGAAAAAACTAAAACGATATTCAGACAACAGGAGTTACTGAACAGAGTTACGATAGACAGATTTCAACTGAAAACTGTGGAACACTCCACATATCTTGGATGCCACATGATGCATGACTTGGACCCCAAAAAAGAGATAAAAATTAGAATAGCCAGAGCAACAACTATTTTAAAAGCCATGGACAAAATATGGAAGAGCCAAGCTATAAAGGTGCAAACTAAACTGCACATTGTAGAAACCTGTATCTTCAGTAGCATGCTCTATGGATGCGAGGCCTGGGTACTCCTGAGAGAATCTGAAAGGAGGATATTGGCATTTGAGAGGAAGTGCTATAGAAAGATCTTGAGAATAAGCTGGATACAGAAAGTGAACAATGAGGAAATCTAAAGACGAATACAACCAAAAGAAAACTTGATCCAGAAAATAATCAGAAGGAAACTACATCTATTTGGCCATATATGTAGAATGAATGATGAGAGAAAATTAAAAACGTTGCTGTTTGGAATGATTAAAGGAAAGAACAAAGAGGAAGACCAAACAGAGAATAGGGCGATGACATCGTCAAATGGTGCAGAAACTCTATACACAAATTGAGTCATCTTGCACAAAACAGAATGCAATGGAAGAATCATATCAAGATGGCAGTAGACACCTACGGGCATTGGACCCATGGTTGTTGTTAATGATGATGAACTTATATTAACAATGTAAGGCTCAGTGAAAGGTTTGTAGAGAATGTAGTGGAAGAAGTGAATGATAGTGTATTAACTATGATGTGAAAGAAGTAGCTGAAAGTAATCTGAACGATGAGATAACAGTGAAGAGAAAAACAGCACATTTATGCAGAGTCCTTACAGGGAAAAATGTGAGCTCAAGTGACTGGAGAAACAATTGGATTGTGGTACAGAAGAAGGGAGAATGAAAGAAAAAGTGAATAGGAAAAGAAGAAAAGTGTAGGAAACTGGGAGTATGAAGAAGGTATTGTATGGAGATTTGATGATAAGATGTGTACTTAATGAGAAAGTGCCAAAACATGCTTCCCAGGTGCCTCAATATGACAAAAGAGAATTGAGAGGGGCAATGATCGCTAATGAGTAAAAAGAGAAGATTTTTGCAGCAGGACTAATGTGCAGATTATAAATGTATAGAATGAATTTTATGGATGAAAAGACATTATTGCACACTACTCATCTAACCATGCCTTAAACTGATTCAATGTGTCTACATTCACAACACACTCAGGCAATGCATTTTCCACTCACCATCCACTGTAAATACAAAGCACCTGCTCCTCAATCCTCTGCTCACACCAACCTTATACATTTTCCAGTGATGGCTCTTGTTTTACCCTCCTCTCCCATTCTATGAAAAATCTCTTCCGTGTCAACCTGATAACAACCCCTGACTAGATTATATGTCTCAGTCATATCCCCCCCCCCACCTCTTCCTTCTATTCATAAGGCTCTGCAATTTACATTTTCTCAATCTGTCCTTGTACTCCACATTCCAAAGACCACTGACCACCTTTGTGAATCTTCTCTGGAACCTTTCCAACATATCCTCATCACTATGAAAACCCAGTGACCCAAATCTGTGCAAACTAATCCATATGAGGCCTGATCAAAGTCTTATATAATGGCATCATAACCTCTCTATGTCTGCATGTCAGGGTCCTATGCATCATTGTCATTATCCAATGTGACATCTTCACAACTTGTGCAATGTGGCCCCTGAATTTCAGGTCCTTGTCCACCACCACTCCCAGATTTCTCATTTCTTCTACTTCCTTTAAGGTTTCCCCACCAAGTGTATACATTGCATCCCATTGTTGCTTACCAAATCTCAAAACCTCACACTTTGCAACATTGAACTGATAGTTTCACTTACCTGCCCATTCATGCAATCTATTCAAGACCTCTTGTAAGGCCATAACATCTGCTTGGCTCTGCATTGCTCTTTCCAGGTTTGCATCTTCTGCAAACAGCTGCATATCATTAGTCAAACTCACTCCAATATCATTAACATACAAATTGAACAACAATGGTCCCAAAACTGACCCCTGCAATACACCACTAGTGACCTTCCTCTTTCAGAATACTGCACCTCCATATACAACTTTCTAATACTTATCTAACAGCCAGTCACTGATCTAACTCAGAAGTCTGTTATCCAACCCTATCTGTTTCAATTTATTTAACAGTTTCTCGTGTAGCAGTCTATCAAGAGCTTTTACAAAATCCAAGTACACGCTGTATATGCATCTCCCCTGTCGAAGGTATTTGTCACCTTGTTATAGTACATAAGTAAGTTAGTAAAGCATGATCTACCTTTAACAAACCAATGTTGATAACCACAGAGATATACTGCTGTTATCAATCCATTTCTGTATCATACTTCTCACCAATCTCTCTCTCTAGTACCTTCGCCACAACTCCTAATATACAGACCGGCTTATAATTTGAAGCTACAACCTTATCACCACCTTTATGCAGTGGAAGAATTTTACCTTCTCTCCACTCCTTGGAACCTGTGCTGTTGTAAGATTCTTATTAAACAGGCAGGCCAATGATGCTGTCAATTCCTGGAACATTCCCTTAAGATGGATGGTGATATATCATCAAATCCTATTGCTTTATTAACAACAAGGTTATTTATTAGCAGTTACCTCCTGCTCACTCACTCACAATTAAGCCATCCTCTCCTATGTCCTCTACACTTAAGTTACTCAAGATTCCACCCTGATCAGGATGAAACATCCTTATAAATTGATCACTGAAATGTCAACAATGTCTTCTGCAGCAGTTACCATTCTACCATTTTCATCCATTAACATCATCTTACCATGATCATTCTTTCTTCTACTTGCCACATATCAAAAAAACTCTCTGGGATTTTTCTTTGCCTGATTTGCTAATTTCTGTTCATACTGCACTTTTGTTTTCTTACTAATTGAGTCACTTTCCTGGCTTTTTCATTATACTCTTCATGTAACTTGCTATTACCATTATTCCACTATTCTCAGGGGCTCACATTGGTGAGTACAGGCATGGCAAACACGAGATACCCAAGCTAGACCTGATCTTACTTCATACAATATACACTTGTTATATCATATCTAGAGACTGGTCTTCTACTCTTCTTTCCCTCTACTCTCTCCTACTTCTTGCTCCTTCCCCCCCCCCCCCCAGTGCTATTAGGGCAACTCGAGGGTGAGGGGGTGACTCTTTCCTCTCAAACTGTAGTTTCCGCTATCTACTAAAAAAAGTGGCTGAATTCAGATCAAGGAGTGGTGGTTGACAAAAACTTAACCATTGAAACCGAATGAACCAACCTAAAGATACATGCCGGATCAACCATCGCCTGGTCAAACAAGGGTCACGCCCACTATTAGGAAACCAAGATAGTGAAGGCAAAAAATATGCCATTGGAACAAAACATCATCTAATAGACAGTAAAAACATAACAAGCATAGGAACGTGGAATGTAAGAACTCTTCACCAGGAAGGAGCATTGGAAATACTACTGCATGAATTAGACAACTACTGATGGGAAGTGACTGGACTCTGCGAAACCGGATGGACTGGAAAAGGAGAATTCCGCCATGGACAGTGCAAAATCTTAACTTCAGGCAGGGAGGACAACAAACACCAAGAAGGAGTAGCACTTATATTAAAACCAAAGGCTCAAAACTCTCTATTGTCCTACAATCCTATCTCACCTAGGATAATTAAAGCAAGATTTAAAACATCAACTGGATCACTAACTATTATTCAAGTATACTCACCAACGTCGACATCAACAGAAGAAGACATTGAGGAGTTCTATATAGATTTGCAAAAAGCAGTACAGCAGACATCAAGTCAAGATCTCCTAATTGTAATGGGGGACTTAAACGCAAAAGTAGGCAAAGACTGGGATACCTGGCCAAGAGTAATTGGAAAGTTCGGGTATGAAGAAAGAAATGTACGTGGTGAAAGACTGCTAAACTTCTACTCAAATAATAGACTAACAATAACCAAGATTCTCTTTAAACATCCAAAACCCCAAAGAAAATGGACATGGATATCACTAGACATACAAACCAAGAATATGATAGCTACTTAAATATAAAGAGCTAATAAGCTTCATTTCGGCAATATAAACATTATTTAAATTAAGGGGATATTAAATCCCACATTGTTTTAAAACCGAATAAGAAACTCAAAGATTGGAAATCAGAGAGTTTCTTGCCAAATATAGTAATGATAGACTACATTATTGTAAACCAAAGATGGAAATCAAGTATCCTAAACTGCAGATCCTTCTCTGCAGATTGTGGATCAGACCATAAGCTAGTATTAGCAAACCTAAGAATAAAGTTAAAATCTGGAAGGACTTTAAGAATCAAAAGGAGACTGAATGTAAAAAAACTACAAGACAACAATATTCTAAGAAAATATCAACTAGAACTAGATAAAAACCTGAAGGAACTACCAAAACAGAATATAAACATCGAAGAACACTGGTGCAAATTAAAGGAAATAATATTAAATTCGGCAGAAAAAACAATAGGTTACACAGAAAGAGGAAGTAAAAAGGATTGGATCTCGAAAGAAGTAAAATGGTTAAGCGATCAAAGGAAAAGCATAAAACTAAAAGAGAACTATAACAGAAATGAATATAATAGATCAACCAGAGAAATTAGAAAACTAGTTAAAAGAGACAAGAATAACTAGTTAAAAGAGACAAGAATAACTGGTTAGAAGAAAAATGCAAAATGGCAGAAAAGCTATCAAAAGAAAATAACCTTCATGGATTATATAAACAAATAGACCAAATTAGTAAGACAATGGACAACAAAAATTATAATGATCAAAAACAAAGAGGGACAACTAATTGAAAGTAAAACAAAAAGAATGGCCAGATGGGAAAAATACTTCAAAGATTTATATAATAAAAACAGCTCCCACCATATTACGATTCCAGCCATTGAAATGGAACAGGAAACAAATATCTTTATCAAAGAAATAATAGTAGATGGCATAGAAAAACTCAAAACTAGGAAAGCACCTGGCAGTGATCAAACACATGCAGAATTCTTAAAAGCAGGAAAGGAACAACTTTTGGAACCATTAAAAACATTATTTGAAAGTTTTAGTTTTATTTAATTAGTCTTTAGGTTGGTTAGAGTTCATTCGGTTTCAATGGTTAGTTCTATTTAGTTTTATTTCATTTTATTTATTTATATTTAGTGTACTTAAATGTTTCGTTTTGCTTGTAATTGTTTGTACTTTTTATTTTATTTTCAGTTTGTGTCTCATCTTATTTTGACACTATATTGAATAATTAACGATTGCGCTAGTAATTCCTCGGCAGTAAGGAATGATGGCAGATTCATCTGCAGTCACAAATGACGTGTCGCCAAGTCCTCTGCCATTTAAGAACTCTATTATAAGTAATATAATAAGGGACTTTTCGGCATTCAGTACTTGCTGCATGTATGCGTCTCGGGAATTGGATATGTGGTTTGTGAGGGGGGGGGTGCATAAAGTGCAGTCAGTGGGAGGAAATAAATGCATTAGATATATTAATAATCGACCTTGTTTCTCCAGGAACGGGAAATGATGTGATAGGAGAGAATGAAGAAAGAAATAAGAAAATAATAGTTGATAGTGTGGAAGGCATGAGTGACTGTGAAAGTTTAGGAGATGGTTTGGTTTGGGAGAGTGAATTTCTATTAAGAGCGACTGACCTGCAGAAGGAGATAGATGAGTTGAAAGAGGAGGTGGAATGTCTTGTGAATGAGAGGAGAAGTATGAAAGATGAGAGTAGGAAAATGGAAGAGAAAAATGCAAGGCGAATCAGAATAGGGGATAGAGAGAGAGTTTTGGGAATGATAGGAGGAGAGAACTTTGGGAATGATAAAAGAGGAGAGAATGGAAACAGCAGGAGAGAGGTATGGGGGTGCTAGAAGAGGAGAGAATGGAAACAGTATGAGAGATGGAATGAGAGAGGTATGGGAGTGCTAGAAGAGGAAAGAATGGAAACAGTAGGAAAGACGGAATGAAAGAGAGGTATGGGTGTGCTAGAAAAAGAGAAAATGGTAACAGTAGGAGAGAGGGAATGCTAGAAGAGGAGAGAATGGAAACAGTAGGAGAGAGGGGTATGGGAATGCTAGAAGAGAGAATAGGAGAAGTAGAGGAGAGGGGATGAGAGAGACGTATGGGAATGAAAGAAGAGGAGAGAATGGATACAATAGGAGAGAGGGAATGGTAAGAGGTATAATGTATGAGGACTCAAAAGTGTGGCTATGGCAATTAAGAGAGGTGAAAGAGTGGATGAGATGATTGTGATGGTAGGAACAAATGACTTGATAATGTAAGTGGTAATGTAAGTTGGGCAGCGAGAGATATGAGATTTTTGCTTGAGGCTGTACGGAAGAAGAAGAGAGGGGAAAGATAGTGTGCATGTTGCCTAGGTATGATAATGATGAGCTGAGCAGAAGAGAAGTAATATTGAATGACATAATAGCTAGAATGTGTGACAAGAGAGGACTGGAATATGTGGATGCTTGGAGTGCATTTGAGGACAGATAGGAATTGTTACATTTGAATGAGGAAGGATGTAGGCATCTGGAAAGATTGCTGTTCTGAACGAGTCAGTGTGTCCCAGGGAGGATGGTAGCAGGGGTGGCCTCTTGTGGGAATGGCTACTTGGGAGAAGGGGGGGGACAACATCAGGTAACACTGAGCAAAGTGGAGTCTAGAGGGGATAATACTGGGTATAGAAATAACGGCATTTATGTGCTTTATATTAATGCCAGGAGTATCTGGAATAAGGGAGAGGAATTGGTGGTGCAGATAGCACCAGCCTGGCCAAAAATTATTGGGATCACTGAGATGTGGTTGTCAGAAGAGGATATAATAACAGGAACAGAAGTCGCTGGGTACAGCATTCTTCGGCAGGATAGGAAGGGAAAGCGTGGTGGTGGAGTACTGCTTATGATAAGTGACAACCTAAGTCCTCTAACAGTGAAAGCATTGGAAAGCAGTGACACTAATGATTTTGAAAGCATATGGTGTGAGGTAGAGGTGGGCAAGACAAAGTATTTAGTGGGGTGTTGCTACCGACCCAGAAGCACAGAGGGGTGGGGACTAGGAGATGTTTAGACAGTTGAGTTTGGCAAGTGCAAGAAGAATGATTGTTATGGGATGATATTGGTTAAATATCAAAGTATTGGTTAAAGTCATTTGCTAGTTGTTGGATAGGTTTTGCGTCTTTCATGAAGCTGTGTTTTATGGTTTCGGAGGTGGTGGTGTTGGGAACACAATCTAACATCTCGTTGATCAGATGCCAGGTTTGTTTCATGTTGTTTTGTGCAGAGGTTAATTTGTCTCTGTAGTAGTTTCTTTTTGCATTTCTTATTTGTATTGTAAGACGATTCCATGTTATCTTATATTTGGTTTTTAAGGCTCTGTTATTTGGATATCGCTTTAATTCTTTCCATAGAGCGTCCTTTCTGTGTATTTCTAGGATTAAGTTTTGTGTTATCCAAAGATTTTGGGTTGTTTTTGAGCGAATTCTGATTTTCTTTTCAGCTTTCTTATATATTTCCTCCAGTGCGAGTTTAATGTTGTTGTATAAGATATCTGCTGAATCTGATGCCATGTGTTCCCAGTTGGTATTTCTTATTTTGTGGTTGACTACTTCTTCGTCTATTATTGTTTTGTGTTGCTTTTCTTTTGTGGGGTGTTGCATGGATGTTGTCTTAGTGTGCAGGTTTAGAGCCGTGAAGTAATGATCTGCTACTTTGCATTTTATGACTGATGCAGTGTAACTGTTTGGTGGTGCGCGGACGTTTATATGATCTAGGCAGGAAGCAGTGATAGTATTTCAGAATATTTCTTCTCTGGTACATGATGTTATTGTTCATATTAGATTATACATGGATAGGGTGTCTAGGTATTGTACAGTGTTGTTCTGGTTTTCGTTTGCAATATTTATGTTTATGTCACCGATTATCATTAGGTATTCGGTTGAGCACATTTCTTGGCATGAAAGCCAGCAATTGAGTTTGTGCAAGAATTTTATCATGTTTAAGTTTGGTGGCTTGTAAATTGCATTTAGTATTATGGGATGCTGTCTATTTGTGGTATTAGTGATTTCGAGGCAAAGGGTTTCAGCATGCTCAAATTGATAGGCCGTTTCTTTTGCTATTAATTTATGTTCGATAAATATTAATATTCCACCCCCTTTTTTTGTTTGGCGGCATGATCTATGTTGTTGGAAGCCTGGAATTTGGAAAGCAGTCGCTTCGTCATTAGTTATGGATACTTCTGTTAGGACCTATATATCAATAATTCCGGTGTAATTCCTCAGATAAGCCTGTGACAATAACCAATGTTTTCGGATGCTTCTGATGTTAATATGCAAGATTGAGAGTCCTCTTGCTTGTACTGTGTGTTGTTTCCATGCATCAAGCGAGTTGTAAGTACAACTTTGCATTATCTCCCATAATGCAAAGCACATCTCCTTGCTCTCAGTCCTGAAGATACTTCAGGTGCAAACTTTGTTTGCTTACACTTGGATAAAGGATTAAACTAAATTTATTATAGTCTAACCAAGTGGGAAAAAAACTTCCAACATCTTTCTCTAAATCCAGAGTAATTTAATAATAAGGTGAGACACCTTTTAGCAACTCGTATAGATAAATATGACCTCTCCATTGCTTCTGTCTTACTATCACCACCTCTAGGTCTAGCTTCCACTGACGAGACCTCAATAAAGGTCAAAACCGGTCTGGGTAGTGGCCCTTCCCTTAATGCATAGCATTATACATGTCTGCAAGGAGATGTGCTTTGCATCATGGGAGATAATAAGACAAGGTGGGATGAGAGCTTGGTCCACTTTTACCAAGAGTTGCCTCGGTCCTGAAGATGCTTTCACTTGGATAAAGGATTAAACTAAATTTATTATGGTCTAACCAAATGGGAAAAAACTTCCAACAATAACTGTTTCATCAAATGTTGCATTCTGACAATTTCACTCTAACCTGAGCATGTGAGGATTTATGTGCCTGATGGACTGAATTTCAATGGTTTTTTAGAGTTAGATGTTTGGAGAAAATTTTTTCAGCAAGAGGTTGGCAGTGCAACATCAGGAAAACTAGAGATATTGGTTGCAGGGGATGCAAGTAAGCATGTGTCTAGCTACCCATGGTCAATAAGTGTGATTGCAGAAATGAACTGTGAACAACTGCTATACCTCTGATGCCAGAAGCATTAGAAATAAAGAAGAAGAGTTTTGGGCATTTGTTAGCTCAACTTGGCCACAAATTATCGGCATCAGCAGCGTAACATCTACTCACTTACCCACTCATGAGTGGGCAAGTGAATTGAACTATCAGTTCAATGCTGCAGAGAGTAACAAATTTCTGAAATTTCATAGGCAATGATAGGACGTAAAGTATACACTTACTGCAGAAATTTTGAAGGAGATTGATGAAGAAATCTGGGAGTGGTGGTGGTGAACAAGGACCTGAAGTTCAGGGGTCCCACTACATAAATTGTTGTTAAGTCATGACATTAGATTATTGTAATTATGCAGATGCAGAAATAAAAAGTTATGGTTTGTATAAAGCTTTGATCTGGCCTAATATGGATTATTGTGGACAGATTTGGTCAAATGGTTTTCATGGTGATGTAGATACATTACAAAGGGACCAGATAAGATTGACTGAGGTGGTAATTGAGATGTTGGATATAAAGACAGGTTGAGGGAATTCAATTTGCAAAGCTTCTTGAATAGGAGGAGAGGAGATATGATTGATATGTTTAAGTTGGCAAGGGATTGTTACCAAATTAATGTGGAAGAAATTTTTCATAGAATGGGATATTGGGTAGAACAAGGGGCCATCTCTGCAAACTGTATAAGGAGGTTGTGAGGAAGGGAGTGGGGATCAGGTTCTTTGCATGGAGAGTGGTTGTCTGGAATGCATAACTCAACGGAGAGCTCAGTTTTGTGTGTGACAGTGTGTCGTTCCCATGATGAGTCTTTTGAATCTATGGAGGTCTAGTGGTAATAATAATAATAATTGATACACTGTGTTGAAATAGATATTGGGACAGCACTTCATTTCAGAGGAATCAAATTATGCACAGCTTTATTATTGGTCCTTCTTTGATCCTGATTACACTTTCCACCAGTTTGTGATAATATGAGTTATGTGTTGTGTGTCTTTCAGTATGACCACCAGTGAATGTACCATTCTTGCAATGGTCTAGCCTCCAAACCAAGCATTCTAGTTTGATCACTACTGGGATGAGATAGGCATAATCCATATGGCAAAGCAAGGAATATCCAAATATTCATGTCAACATAGCATACATGCAATATCGAGTTTACTTTGGTGTTCAGAGACTGGAAAATTTTGTTGCTGAATGAAGTGAAAGTGGATGTGCAGAATCAGAGAAACTAGATCTTTTAGGGAGGGTGTAAGTGGACAGAAAGTGCAGAAGTCCCCTTATACTAACTATCCCATTTTGGTTTGTTATCTTTCATCCTAACTCAAGCATATTATACACATATTTACACTCAGCTGCCTCACTGATGTCAAAATAGGGGTGGGGCCAGGGGACTTCTGCACTTTCTGTACACTAATGCCAGGAGTATTTGGAATAAGAAGGAGAAATTTTTGGCCTTGTTAGTTCTTCCTGGCCACAGGTTATTGTCACTAGTGAGACAGGGTGAACAGAAGATGATATAGTTAGTGGAATAGAATGTGAGGGTTATAGTGTGTTCAGGAAAGACAGAGAGAAAAGAATGGGGTGGGGGGGGTTATTGATGATAGATGATGAACTGCAGCCAAAGAGAATAGAAGTTCAATTTCAGGATAGTGAAAATAGCACATCTGAGGCTATCAGGTGTGAGATTGAGATCAGCACAACAAAATTTACAGTTGGGTGCTGCTATAGACCAGGCGATGGCATAGATGATGGAGACAGTATGCATAGACAAATAGACTCAATGAGTGGAGGACAAGTAATTATTATGGGGGATTTCAACTATGGTAACATTGATTGGAGAGAGGAGAAGACAAATAGGAGGAAGGAAATGAATTTTATACAGTTACTAAGGGATAACTGCCTGAGTCAGCATGTAATGGAATATACTAGGGGTTCGAGAGTGCTTGGCCTAGTAACTGCATCTGAGAAATTGACTATTATGAATATGACCATATTTCCACCAATCAGTGAGAGTGATCATAAAGTCTTGACCTGGGAAGTGGCTAAATGTGCAGAATTTTCAATTAAGACATGTAGAATTACTGGGCTGGTAAGTAATACAAGCTTAGGAGATTGCTTGGATCAGTGCCATGGCATGTCAAACTGCAAGAGCTGAATGTTGATAGTGCATGGGAAGTGGTTAAGGAGCGTTTGAGGGAGGTAATGGCTGACTGCATACCTAGAGTGTGGAGAGTAAATCAAGTGGGAGTTAAATGGACGAATAACACCATTAAGCTTGAGCTGCAAAAAAAGAAACAATTCTGGATGAAATTTAAGGAGAAAGGTGACCTGCAGGCATACGAACAGTACAAAGCACAGGCCAGAAGATTAACTATTGTGGTAAGAAAAGCTAAAGCAGATTATGAAAGTAAATTAGCAATGCAAGCTAAAGTGAATCCCAAACAGTTCTTTCGATATGCTGCAAGTAAGAGAAAAATGTATACAGCAAAATGATTCTAAGGAATGCCGATGGCAGCGAGGTAACTGAATCAGATGAAATAGTAGAATCACTAAGCGAACACTTTGCAAGAGTATATCACCCAGGCTGTGATATTGCAGGAATGAGAGAATGAATGGCTGATACAGAAATTGAAGTGAATGAAATGGAGGTGAATATTACAGAACCTTAATGTAAATACATCTGTGGGATTGGATGGTATACCAGCTCGAGTCTTACGTAAAGCGGCAATGGAATTGTCAGTTCCCTTGACCATATTGTTTAATTTATGTCTCATTCTGGGTTAGTCTCGAGGGGGTGGAAAGAGTGGAAAATAATTCCATTGCATAAAGGAGGTTCCAAGACAGCTGTTCCAAATTACAGACTGATTAGCATATCAAGAATCATTGTCAAGGTTTTGGAGATATTAATCATGAGCAAAATACAGAAATGGATAGATAAAAATGGGATACTGTATGGAGGACAGCATGGTTTATGCCTCAGTAACTTGCTCACGTTTAGTAATACAGTGACGGCTGAACAGGATAAAGGTTAATGGATTTACAGTGATACTGCTGGACTTTGCTAAGGCCTTTGACAGGATACCACATGGAATTCTAATCAGCAAACTGCAGCACATGGGGATGAATATAGGGTTGGTGAGATGGATAGGAGGGTGGTTGATGGAGAGATATCACAGTTTATTCAGGAGTGGAGTCCAAAAGAAGGTCTGTTACTAGTGGTGTGCCGCAGGGTTCTGTTCTTGGACCACTATTTCTGCTATTTAATTTGTTCATTAATGATATGGGAAAGGATCTGAGAGGAACTGTTCATTTATTTGCTGATGATGCAAAGTTCGGTAGAGCAATAGTGAATGCACATGATGTCAAAATTTTGCAGGATGATTTGAATAGATTGGCAGTCTGGGCTAATGAGAATGGATGACAGTTTAATGTAGCAAAATGTAAGATTTGGGTGTGTTTGTGGACAGGGAGTTGAAGTTTAGGGGACACGTAGCAAAAGTGGCTAAATCAGCTCATCAGATCACTTGGTTATGAAAAATACTTTGACAAGCAGAGATAAGCAAGTTATTGTTTCTCTTTATTGAGCCTTGATAAGACCCCAACTTGACTACTGTGCCTAGATATGGGCTCCTGGGTTTCTTCTTAATGGGGAGGAGGTAGAGAGGATCCAGAGGCAAGTGACCAAGATGATAGCTGGTCTATGGAATGAACCTTACGAGAACAGGTTGAAGATCTGTGGGTTACAGAAATTGGTTGATAGGCGGAAAAGGGGTGATATGATTGAGACATCCAAATTACTGAAGAGTTTTTACAAGATTAATTCAGAAGAAATTTTTCAGAACAGGTCTGGTGATGGGAGAACTAGGGGCCATCCATAGAAACTGAACAAGAGTGTAGTTAGCAAGGGTGCTAGAACTACGTTTTTTAATTGGAGAATGGTGAATGAATGGAATAAGCTGCCAGAGTTTGTTGGGTACCATGATTGTAAATGAGTTTGAAGCAAACTATGATAGATAGTGTGTGAATGCCGAATAGTTTTTCTTGACAGATGTTTAGGGCCTCCCTCGATGAGTCTAAGGACTCCTTGGAGTTGCAGGTAATAATAATAATAATAATAATAATAATAATGATAATTTAAATATAATGTAATAAAACATCAAATAAATTACCTGTACAAAAGTTTTTATATCCTGATAGCTTTGGGTACCTAGTTTCAATAGTTGTGATGTCTGTGGAGAATGTTGCAGTGGAAGACCAAGTTTGGCTACATCCTTCATACTAGTAATTTGTCCTTCCACAACCTTAGATATCTGACCAGGCCTCACACCTACACGTTCTCGATAAAAAATATACCTTAGTTTAACTGTAAAAATTTTGGTATACTGGTCATATTGTTGGCTGCTTATTTCTGAGAGCGAGTAACAAGCCTATAAAGACAAAACAAGTATTAAAAATTTCTATAAAACTACATGCAATGATATACTATACTAACTGAAACTGTAATGAATGCCTCACGTGGCACACCCAAGTTTTTAGATCTGCAGTGCAGTTCTTTGCAAGAATGGAGGTCAATTTAGTAAATATAATATACCTGACTATGGAATGCTAGCCATGAGAAATTATTTGAAAGAATTTAAATTACAGATTAGAGATGTTATTATTAATAATAATTCCTCCAAGTTTATCCGTAGTGCAATTGGAAGAATGACGATGTATTGCAACCTTCAACTGGAAAAGGCCCAAGTTCGATTCTCATCATTAAGAGAAGACTTTTATATGGGCTTTCTCATTTGAAGGGAAGGTAGGATGGCCGAGCGGTCTAAGGCACCAGTCTCGTCAGAGGCGTGGGTTCGAATCCCACCCCTGCCAAGGTTAGTTCTTTAAGTTCCTCCATAGCACAATTGGAAGAACGACGATATATTGTGACCTTCGATTGGAAAAGGCCCAAGTTTGATTCTTGTCGTTGCAAGAGGAATTTTATATGGGCTTTATCGTTTGAAAGTCAGTTATCAGGATTTTTTTGAGGGCCTGGATGGTCGAGTGGTTAGCATATCTGCTCTCCAGCCAAAAGGCTGCAGGTTTGAATCCTACTGTGGGCATGGATGTTTGTGATTATCTGTGAAAATACTGGTGGTTGTGGTGGTGGGCAATAGATAGCGTTGGTGTAGATGATGATGGTAGTTGAGGTTCACTGTAGTTGGTGGATTGAGTGGTGGAGACAGAGAGTTGAAGAGTAGGTGTCTTCCCTCGATGAGTCTTTGGACTCCTTGGAGGTGTCACATAATAATAATAATAATAATAATAATAATAATAACAAAAGTCATGAAGATTTTTGTTATTATTAATAATAACAAAATCATGACCCATGATGAACAAAATATTCATCATAATGCTGAATTTTACATTTTTTTTCACTTCCAGCATTCATAGCCCATTCTGATTCTGATGATGCATTCAACATTACATGCAAAAAACAAACAAACAAAAAAATCCACTCCTTGTTCCTACATTTTTGCACAACTTCCAAGAATAACCTCTCATTCTATATCCGTTTATCCCCTACACTGTTTATAATTTTGTGATCCATCAAACTGCAGTTTATGTTTCTTCAAACTCTCCATAACCAACATTCCAAAACTGCAATAATGCTTTAGTAATTTTTCTCTGGATTCTCTTCAGATGAGAAATAAAACCAGGTGACCAAATTTGTACAAAATAGTTCCATGTTTGGTCTGACCAATGCTTTGAACAGCGTTACAACCTCTTCCTTATCAGTAATAGTTACTTTACTTTACTTCTTATCAGCAGCAATGCATTATACAATCTTCATGACACTTGCAACATGCCCTCTGAACTTCACTCCAACATCTACCACCTATAGATGCCAAATCTTAGCCAACTCATAGAGCTCAGTTTCATTACTATGATACACAGCCCCCACACAATTCTACTTCCTTGCACTTATTAATATTATTATTATTAACATCATCAATGGGGCACCTCCATTCTAATGGGGCAGTGTATCCTTGCTAACTAATCATACTCACTCATCTTCCAAGGAGTGACATACTTTCCAGTTCTATCATGTACTGAAAAATTAATTCTACACCCATCCCATTAAATCTCTTAAAACTCAGATCTTCAATTTATTTTTAGGAGTATTCAACATACCTGATACCATATTGATCACCTACCTCTGGGTCCTCTTTAGCACCTCCTCATCCTCAATAAACATGGATGATTCACATCCCAGTACAACATTTCAGATATAATTGCATCAAAGCATTATAAAAAGAGATAATAACGTCCTTATCCTACTAGTTTTTCAACATCTAAGCAATCCTTTGTTATATTTTTCCCATTTCTACAATATGTTTCCTTCAACCACCATCATCTCTAAATTCCTGGTCTCATCTAATACAATACACTACAACATATGCTCTTTTCAGCACTAAGTTCATTACTTTACATTTTGCTACACTGATCTGACAACTATCATAATTTTCCCATAATTCCAGTCTGTTCCATAGAAGAGTTCTGTGAGGAAAGTAATGAAACTGAGCTTAGATTACAAGGATGGTGATTATGACAACCTTAGGAGACAGCTTAGAGCTACAGCATGAAATATGGAGTTGAGTAGAAAAGAAAAAAAAATATCTTTTACATATATAAAAATCACAAATCTGAATACCTTTATATTCCAATTATTATTATTATTATTATTCAGGCCTCCATGGAGTCAAAAGACTCATCGAGGGGAGGTTCCCCCTAAGAAACACAAAGTCTATCATACCACTCCTTAAACTCATTGACCGTTCCCACCCTCACCACTCTATCAGGCAATGCATTCCACGGCTCAACCACCCTCCATGCAAAGAAACCACTCCTCACCCTCTTGCTCACAGTTTCCTTTCGTAACTTCCAGGGATGGCCTCTTGTCATCACTCCTTCCCACTGTTCAACCAAGTGAAAGAACTCCCCGGTGTCAACCCTGTAACCACCTCTCAACAGTTTAAAAGTCTCAATCATATCACCTCTCCTTCTTCTATCCGCCAAACTCTGCAGTCCACATTCCCTCAGCCGATTCTCATAACTATCCTTGTACAGTCCTAAGATCATCTTTGTCATCCGTCTTTGTATCTTTTCCACAGTTAATTTATCCCCTTCAAATCCTGGGGACCAAATCTGAGAACAATAATCCAAGTGTGGTCTGATCAGAGACTTATACAATGGAATGATAACCCTCTTATCTCTGCAGGACAGTGTCCTTCTCATAATTGCAGCAATCTCCTGTGTTACCTTCACCACCTTTGCAATATGTCCCCTAAACTTCAGGTTTCTATCAATCATCAATCCCAGATCTCTTGTCTCCCCAACTTCCTCCAGTATAACTCCTCCCATAGAGTATGCAGCATCCCATCGATGTTTCCGAAACCTCAAGACCTTACATTTTGCTGCATTAAACTGAAACCCCCATTCATTTCCTCATCTATCTGGCTTATTCAAATCCTCTTGCAGGGCTACCACATCTGTACTATTACTAATAATCCTTCCCAGCTTTGCATCATCTGCAAACAACTGAATATCCCCTTGCAATGTCATTGATATAAAGGTTAAACAATATAGGTCCTAGTACTGAGCCCTGTGGGACCCCACTTGTAACCTTCTGTCTCCTTGAAACTGCTTCACCATACACAACTCTCTGATACCTATCAGACAGCCAATCCTGAATCCAGTTGACGAATCTGACATCCAGACCCATGTGTTGTAATTTAAATATCAGCTTATCATGTGGCACCCTGTCAAATGCCTTTGCTAAGTCTAAGAAAATTGCAGTATATGCCTTTCCCTCATCTAATGTTCTTGTAACTTTATTATAAAAGGCTAGCATATTGCTAAAACAAGAGCATCCCCTTTCACAAATACATACAGATAACATTACTCATACAGATAACATTGCCCTCATCTGCCCAGTGCTGTATACAGTCCCTCACTACTTTCTCCAAGATCTTAACAACTACTGATGACACACAGACTGGTCTATAATTAGACACTTCCAGTCTGTTACCACCCTTATGCAATAGGGTGGTATTGCACCCTCCTTCCATTCCCTGGGCACCTTTGCCGAAGACAGACTTTCATTGAAAAGCCAGGTTAAAGGCACTGTCAGTTCCCTAGCACATTCTCTCAAAACTCGTGGTGAAATACCATCCAGTCGAAAAGCTTTATTGACATCCACAGTTCTCAGTATCTGAAACAAACTCTCCTCCTGTACCTCTAAACCTTGAACCTGCCCTATCCCTCTAGCATTAAAACTGACTCCTCCAGGATGAAATACTCCAATAAAAGTGGTCATTGAACAATTCCACTATGTCTTCTGCATCAGTCACTCTATTCCCATTTTTATCCCACAATATCATTCTTCCACAGTCATTTCTCCTCCTACTGGCCACATAGCTAAAAAATTCCCTAGGATTGTCTTTGAATCTTAGGGCCAATCTCCTCTCATATTCCAGTTTCGCTTTCCTTACCACACTAGTCACTCTTCTGGCCTGTGTCTTATATTCTTCATGCATCCTCTCTTCACCTGTCTCCTTATATCTCTTCCATAGCTTATTTTTCACATGCAATTCCTGTTTAATATTGTTTGTCATCCACTTTACTCCAAATTGTGTCCTCTTCTTCACTTGTGGTATACAACTTATCATTGCTGCTAACAAATATTCTTGCACAATTTCCCACGCACTAACGATATCCCGGACTTTTAATTCCTCCCTCCATGAAACTTCCCGAAGTTGACGTCTAAGACTATTATAATCACCTGCATTATAATTCCACATAAGTTCCCGTCACTTTGATACTCCTGCATGTCTATTCATTTTCCAAGTCAAAACCATATGGTCACTCTCTCCAACTGGTAGGAGAGATGTCATCTCAGTTATTATCAACTCTTCTGATGCTATAACCAAATCTAGAACTCTTGAATCTCTTGTTCCCTCTGTTACATGTTGCCTAAGACATTTGTCCCTCAATAATTCTAGAAATTCCATTCCACTATTGCTACATGCATCTTCCTCTCTTTAATTTATACTATTATAGTTAAAATCTCCCATAACAATCATTCTTCTTGCACTTGCCAAACTTAGCTGTCTAAACATCTCCTGGTCCCCATCCTCTGTGTTCCTGGGTCTGTAGCAACACCCCACTAAACATCCTGTCTTGCCTACCTCTACCTCACACCATATGCTCTCAAAATCATTTGTCTCACTTCCTTCCAAAGCCTCCACTCTTGGCGGACATAGGTCATCACTTATCATAAGCAGTACCCCACCACCACGCTTTCCCCTCCTATCCTGACGAAAAATGCTATACCCAGCGACTTCTATTCCTGTTATTATATCCCCTTCTGTCAACCACGTCTCAGTGATCCCAATAATTTTTGGCCAGGCTGATGCTATCTGCGCCACCAATTCCTCTCCCTTATTCCGGATACTCCTGGCATTAGTATAAAGCATATAAATGCCATTGTTTCTATACCCAGCATTATCCCTTCTAGACTCCACTGGGCTCAGTGTTACCTGACATCGTCTCCCTTCTTCCAAGTATCCATTCTCACAAGAGGCCACCCCTGCTACCATCCTCCCTGGGACACACTGACTCTTTCAGAACAGCAATCTCTCCAGATGCCTACGTCCTTCCTCATTCAAATGTAAACGGTCTCTCGCATACAATTCCTCTCTTTCCTCAAATACACTCCAAGCATCCATATATATATACCAGTCCTCTCTTGTCACACATTCTTGCTATTATGCCATTCAATATCACTGCTCTTCTGCTCAGCTCATCATTATTATACCTAGGCAACACACACACTATTTTTTCTCTCTCTGTCTTCTTCCGTACAGTCTCAAACAAAAACCTCATATCTCTCGCTGCCCGACTTACATTACCACTCAAGTCATTCGTTCCTACCATCACAATCATCTCATCCACCCTTTCACCTCTCTTAATTGCCATAGCCACCCTTTCTATTGATCCTCCTGGCAAACACTCCTCACGCATCCTATCTTGAACACCATGGATCATTGAGTCGCCATACATTATACCTCTTACCATTCCCTCTCTCCTATTGTTTCCATTCTCTCCTCTTCTTTCATTCCCATAGGTCTCTCTCATTCCCTCTCCTCTACTGCTATTCTTGCTTCTAGCATTCCCATACCTCTCTCCTATTGTTTCCATTCTCTCCTCTTCTAGCACTCCCATACATCTCTCTCATTCCCTCTCTCCTACTGTTTCCATTTTCTCCACTTCTAGCACTTCCATATCCCTCTCTCATTCTGTCTCTCCTACTGTTTCCATCCTCTCGTCTTCTAGCATTCCCATATCTCTCTCTCATTCTCTCCTCTCCTACCATTTCCATTCTCTCCTCTTCTAGCACCCCCATACCTCTTGCTCATACTCCCTAAATTCTCTCTCTCTCCTACTCTGATTCTCCTTGCATTTATCTGTTCCATTCTCCTAATCTTATCTTTCATACTTCTGCTCTCATTCACAAGACATTGCACCTCCTCTTTCAACTCATCTATCTCCCTCTGCAGGTCAGTCACTCTCCCAAACAAAACCATCTCCTAAACTTTCACAGTCACTCACACCTTCCACACTATCAACTATTATTTTCTCATTCATATATATCTTTTTTTCATTCTCTCCTATCACACTACTTGTCTTCCTACATTCATTTCCCGTTCCTGGAGCAACAAATTCAGATATCGATATTTCTAATGCACTTATTTCCTCCAACTGCCTGCATTTTGTGTATATACGCTCTCCACTCTCTTTCACAAGCCACATATCTAATTCCCGAGATGCATACATGCCGCAAGTACTGCATGCCACAAAGTCCCTTATGATATTGCTAATAACTGAGTTCTTAAATGGCGGAGAACTTGGCGATACGCCACTTTCGACTGCTGCTGAATCCGTAATCATTCCTTACTGCCAAGTAGCATAATCGTTAATTATTCAATTAATAAATTCCGTTAAATAAATAGAAAAAAAGTACAAACAATTACAAGCAAAACAAAATATTTAAGTACACTAAATAAAATGAAATATAACTAAATACAGTAATGAAAACTTAGCTTCGTTTTGTCTTCCACCGTTATGCATTCGATTCCGAAGGTAACCAAAATATATTATATCGCGACAGAACTAACAACTTCCAAAAAACAACCACTGAAGTACACTTGTATTCAGAGAAACGATTTAGCACTCAAAAACGTAGAAAAACGCGAAAAAAATGGACTATTCATCAATTAAAAATCACTTTCTTCTACACAGCTTAAATTCACCGCCAAATGCAATTGTTGAGTCATAAGTTCCTTTCCAGCTTCACAACCCCCCCCCCCTTCACTGGCCATTCCTATTCTTATATAAAAAATACTATTGATTCATATGAGATTTTAACCTGAAACTAATTTAATGGTTAGTTTCAACAACAATGCTTTCACTAATGTTCCTCAAAATTATTATTATTTTCAGTATTATTATTATTATTAGCATCATATCTCCAAGGAATGGAGTCAAGAGACACATCACAGGAGATCCACATCCTCATGCAAAAAAGAGCATCAAACTATAATCCCATTCTCAGTTTCTGCACTCATTGCACATTCAGAATTGCATTCCACACACCAACTATTCTCCAAGTAGAGAATCTACTCCTTACTCCTTTGCTCTTATACAACTTTCAGGGAAGGCTTCTTGCTCTATCTATGTCTTCCTCAACTCTGTGAAAAATGTCCTCCTCCACATTAATCTGGTAACAATCCTCTCACTAACTTATATGTTTCAGCCATAATCCCCTCTCCTTCTTCTATTCACAATGCTCTGAAACTTGCATTCCCTCAATCTGCCTTCATATCCCACATTCCATAGAACTGGAACCAACCTTGTGAACTTTCTCTGGGCCCTTTATAATATATATCCTCATGAATTTCAAAACCTTGAGACCATATCTGCATACAGTAGTCCCTATGTAGCCTGATCAAGACTTTATACAAGGGAACCATAACCTTTTTGCTTCTGCATCTCAATATCTCCTCCTCATCATCATTGCCATAATCATTGTGATGTTCTCACAATTTCAGCAACTGTGAACCCTAAACTTCAAGTTGCTGTCCACAATCACTCTCAGATCTCTCACCTCTTCCACCACTTTAAAAATTCCCCATTAATTGTATACTCTACCTCCTAACCTTGCCTACCAAATTTCAAGATCTTGCACATTACAAGGAGGTCAGGAAAATAATAATAATAATAATAATAAACTGAGAGCTCCACTCACTTGGCCACACACATAGTCTATTGTGATCCTCCTTCAACACCAGAACATCTGCTCTGCTCCTCATAGTACTTCCCAACTTTGCATCATCAGCAAATAACTGCATATCCCCATCTGTCACAAGATGCCTGCAATAGCATCTGTTTCAATAGCATCAATAGCTGGCCCGGTTGGCCGAGTGGTTAGCTTATCTGATCTCTGACCAAAAAGGCTGCAAGTTCAAATCCCACTGTGGGCATGGGTGTTTGTGATTGTCTGTACTAGTAGTGGTGGGCAGTAGATGGCATTGGTGTAGATTATTATTATTATTATTACCCAAAACTCATCTAGGAGGTCCTTTTATCAAACACATAGCTCATCATACCACGCTTTAAACATGCTCAAATTCTCTGCAGACACTACACTCTCAGGCAAGGCATTCCAATCATTCACAACTCTGCACGCAAAAAATCTACTTTTCACTCCCATGCTCACACACACACTCTTTATACAGTTTCCAGGGATGACCTCTGGTTCTCCCCTGATCTTCCACTGTTTTCTGTAGAACCTCTCCAACATTGATCCTATAACAACCCCTTAGTAACTTGTAGTCTCTATCATAATCTCCTCTTCCTCCTATCCACTAGACTCTGTAAATTGCATCTTCTCAATCTTTCCTCACATTCGACATTCCAGAGATCAGAAACTACCTTAGTCAGTTGCCTCTGGACCCTTTCCAACATCTCTTTGTCCTTTTGAAAACCAGGTGACCAAATCTGGGCACAGTAGTCCATGTGTGGCCTAATCAAAGCCTTATAAATAGAACAAGAATCTCCCTACTTCTACAAGTCAGTGTCCTTTGCATCATTCCCAGAAGTCTTTGTGTTGCCTTCACAATTTTGGCAATGTGTCCCCTAAATTTCAGATCCTTATCCATTATCACCCCAAGATCTCTTATTTCCTCTGCCTCCGACAATATATCTTCACCAAGCACAAATTCTGTATCCTATCTTTGTTTTCCAAATTTTAAAACCTTACATTTTGCAACATTGAACTTGTATCCCCATTCCCATACCCAATCACTCAATTTATTCAAGTCTTCTTCTAAGGCCACAACATCTTCCCTACTCTTCATGGTTCGTCCCAACTTTGCATCATCTGCAAACAACTGAATATCTCCATCCAAATCTTCACCAGTATCATTAATATACAAGTTAAATGATGTGGTTCACTGTAGTTGGTGGATTTTGTGCAGGTGTCTCCCTCCGATGAATCTTTGGACTCCTTGGAGGTGTCACATAATAATGATATCCCACTAGGTGACCATCCTCTTCTGGAATACTACTCTTACCAATACCTATCTGACAGCCAATTACCTACCAACTCACTAGTCTCTTATCTAATTCCATCAGTCTATATTTAGTTACACAGCTTATCCTGTGGCAATCTATCACAGACCTTTGAAAAATCCAAGCATACCACTGTATATGCACTCTCTTATCTAGTGAATTTGTCACTTTGTTATAGTACATGTAGCAAATGACACCTTTCAACTTCTGTATTTTAAATTCTAATAAGATATTGTAGATCTCTAAGTTTGTGATGAATTCTAGATATTTTTAATTGAAACGGTAAACTCTATAGAGAAATAGAAGGATCCAAAATGAGATCTCCTCTATTTGGAGTTATGCTGCTGTTTGCCAATAATGTAAAGTTGGGAAGAACTATGAGGAGCAGAGCTGAGCAGAGTTGTGGATTAGAAGAAGGATGTCAATAGTCTATGTGATTGGAATACTCAGTTTAATATCACAAAAAGTGAAAGTGTTGCAATTTGGAAGGCAAAGTTAGAAGGTAGAGTATACAATTAAAATTGAAGTTTAGGGTTCGCAGTTGCTAAAGTCTGTATATGGAACTGTTAAACAGTGCATGGTAAAAAGTATCAGCTTATTGTTAATTTAAGGATGTTTATATAGAAAGGATATTATCATGATATTAATCCTACAATAGAGATGATCTCTGTTCAACAATTATTTTTAATTTATTTCTGAGTGTACCTATATATTTCTTTATTTGCACAAGGGTTCACTCCGATTGGTACAATGACCTCTATTTTTACTATTTCTTTCAGAATCCAAATAAATCACTGACTCAATACCAAAATACAAAATAAATAAATTTAATAAAACACAAAACAAAATATATACACTTCAAACAATATTACATAACTATAACTAACTACACAATTAATTGGATCCAAGGCCTTTTCATAAAATAAACTTACACTTAAGACTAGACTAAACACTTTGCTTGCACAATCACAAAATTCATAGCCAGTTTCTTTCTCTGTCAAGGCCCTTTTCCGAAGATATATGACTTTATTCTTCATTTTCACAGGATCCTTTTCATCACTCATGTAGCACACATTAATTCTTCCTGACTTACTTCTGTCTTCTTTTTAGTAGAAATAACAGTTGGATTTGGCATCCTTAATATAGATAAAACTTCCTAATCAGAGTTTTCTCGAACATTCCTTTAGAACGTAAATAGCAAATTCTTTTCTTTTATTCACTACTAATGCTTATTGACAGTCTAAACTCTTTCATTTAAAAAAAACTTACAGTTCTACGATTCCCTTTTCGGAATCCCCTATAAATCTTCCGATTAGTTCCCTCCAATATTCCTTTTAAAGCGCCTATAGCAAAATTTCCCTTTTATTTATCAATACTTATTCCACTTTGAAACTTAATAGTTCCACGATTCTTTTTTCAGAATATACTATTAATTTTCCTCCGACTGTCACATAAAAAAAACTCAAGTTCCTCTGAATCTAAATATCTGCCGGCCTGTGTTCTAATTTCTCTCTCCGAACGCTATCTTGTTTACTCTCCCATTGCTTCGATACCGAACACTGTTCTTGTCAGCTGTCAATCACACATCAAACTTCTCGGCGAGCATGCACACTCAAGGAAAATGGCAAGTGAGAAACTAGGTATAATGGCACACGTTGTCTCCATTAGTAAAAAGAGAATGTCACTTCAAAACACAACACTTAATATTTTAATTATTATTATTATTATTATTCAGGCCTCCATGGAGTCAAAAGACTCATCGTAGGAGGTCCTTCCTAAGAACATAAACTCTGTCAAGACTCATTGAGGGGAGGTCCCCCCTAAGAAACACAAAGTCTATCATACCAGTCCTTAAACGCATTGACCGTTCTCTACTACTCCATTAGGCAATGCATTCCATGGTTCAACCACCCTCCGCACAAAGAAACCATTCCTCACCCTCTTGCTCACAGTTTCCTTTCATAACTTCCAGGGATGGCCTCTTGTCATCACTCCTTCCCACTGTTCAACCAAGCGAAAGAACTCCCCAGTGTCAACCCTGTAACCACCTCTCAACAGTTTAAAAGTCTCAATCATATCACCTCTCCTTCTTCTATCCACCATACTCTGCAGTACACATTCCCTCAGCTGATTCTCATAACTATCCTTGTACAGTCCTGAAACCATCTTTGTCATCCGTCTTTGTATCTTTTCCACAGTTAATTTATCCCCTTCAAATCCTGGGGACCAAATCTGAGAACAATAATCCAAGTGTGGTCAGAGACTTATACAACTGAATGATAACCATTTTATCTCTGCAAGTCAGTGTCCTTCTCATAATCGCAGCAATCCTTAGTGTTACCTTCACCACCTTTCCAGTATGTCCCCTAAACTTCAGGTTTCTATCAATCATCAACTCCAAATCTCTTATCTCCCCTACTTCCTCCAGTATAACTCCTCCCATAGAGTATGCAGCATCCCATCGATGTTTCCCAAACCTCAAGACCTTACATTTTGCTGCATTAAACCGACACCCCCCCCCCTCTTGCAGGGCTACCACATCTGCACTATTACTAATAATCCTTCCCAGCTTCGCATCATCCGTAAACAACTGAATATCCCCTTGCAATCCACTGGCAATGTCATTGATATAAAGGTTAAACAATATAGGTACTAGTACTGAGCCCTGTGGGACCCCACTTGTAACCCTCTGCCTCCTTGAAACTGCTCCACCATACACAACTCTCTGATACCTATTGGACAGCCAATCCTGAATCCAGTTGACCAATCTGACATCCAGACCTATGTGCAGCAACTTAAATATCAGCTTATCATGTGCCACCCTGTCAAATGCCATTGCTAAGTCTAAGAAAATTGCAGTATATGCCTTTCCCTCATCTAATGTTCTTGTAACTTTATTATAAAAGGCTAGCATATTGCTAAAACAAGAGCACCCTTTCACAAATCCATGTTGACTCTCACAGATAACATTACCCTCATCTGCCCAATGCTGTATACGGTCCCTCACTACTTTCTCTAAGAGCTTAACAACTACTGATGACATACAAACTGGTCTATAATTAGACACTTCCAGTCTGCTACCGCCCTTATGCAATGGCACTATCTTACCTTCCTTCCATTCCCTGGGCACCTCTGCCGAAGCCAGACTTTATTGAAAAGCCAGGTTAAAGGCACTGTCAGTTCCCTAGCACATTCTTTCAAAACTCTTGGTGAAATACCATCCAGTCCCAAAGCTTTACTGACATCCATCTATTCATTTTCCAAGTCAAAACCATATGGTCACTCTCTCCAACTGGTGGGAGAGATGTCATCTCAGTTATTATCAACTCTTCTGATGCTATAACCAAATCTAAAACTCTTGAACCTCTTGTTCCCTCTGTTACGTGTTGCCCAAGACATTTAGAATGTCTTAGGCATCACAATCATGTCCCTCAAGAATTCTAGAAATTCCATTCCACTATTGCTACATGCATCTTCCTCTCTCCAATTTATACTACTGTAGTTAAAATATCCCATAACAATCATTCTTCTTGCACTTGCCAAACTTAGCTGTCTAAACATCTCCTGGTCCCCATCCTCTGTGCTCCTGGGTCTGTAGCAACACCCAACTAAATATCCTGTCTTGTCTACCTTTACTTCACACCATATGCTCTCAAAATCGTTTGTCTCACTTCCAAAGCCTCCACTCTGAGAGGACATAGGTCATCACTTATCATAAGCAGTACCCCACCACCACCACCATGCTTTCCCCTCCTATCCTGACGAAAAATGCTATACCCAGCGACTTCTATTCCTGTTATTATATCCCCTTCTGTCAACCACGTCTCAGTGATCCCAATAATTTTTGGCCAGGCTGATGCTATCTGCACCACCAATTCCTCTCCCTTATTCTGGATACTCGTGGTATTAGTATAAAGCATATAAATGCTATTGTTTCTATACCCAGCATTATCCCTTCTAGACTCCACTGGGCTCAGTGTTACCCGACATCGTCTCCCTTCTCACAAGTATCCATTCCCACAAGAGGCCAATCCTGCTATCATCCTTCCTGGGACACACTGACTCGTTCAGAACAGCAATCTCTCTGGATGCCTACGTCCTTCGTCATTCAAATGTAAGCGGTCTCGCGCATACAATTCCTCTCTTTCCTCAAACACACTCCAAGCATCCAGATATACCAGTCCTCTCTTGTCACACATTTTCGCTATTATGCCATTCAATATCACCGCTCTTCTGCTCAGCTCATCATTATCATACCTAGGCAACACGCACACTATTTTTTCTCTCTCTGTCTTCTTCCGTACAGTCTCAAGCAAAAACCTCATATCTCTCGTTGCCCGACTTACATTACCACTCAAGTCATTCGTTCCTACCATCACAATCATCTCATCCACCCTTTCACCTCTCTTAATTGCCATAGCCACCCTTTCTATTGTTCCTCCTGGCAAACACTCTTCACGCATCCGATCTTGACCACCACGGATCATTGAGTCACCATACATTATACCTCTTACCATTCCCTCTCTCCTCTTCTTTCATTCCCATAGGTCTCTCTCTCATTCCCTCTCCTCTACTGCTATTCTCTCATCTAGCATTCCCATACTTGTCTCTCTCCTACTGTTTCCATTCTCTCCTCTTCTAGCACTTCCATATCCCTCTCTCATTCCGTCTCTCCTACTGTTTCCATCCTCTCGTCTTCTAGCATTCCCATATCCCTCTCTCATTCTGTCTCTCCTACTTTTTCCATCCTCTTCTAGCACTTCCATATATCTCTCTCTCATTCCGTCTCTCCTACTGTTTCCATCCTCTCGTCTGCTAGCATTCCCACACCTCTCTCTCATTCCCTCTCTTCTACTGTTTCCATTCTCTCCTCTTCTAGCACCCCCATATCTCTCACTCATACTCCCAAAATTCTCTCTCTCCCCTACTCTGAATTGCTTTGCATTTATCTCTTCCATTCTCTTAATCTTATCTTTCATACTTCCACTCTCATTCACAAGACATTCTACCTCCTCTTTCAGCTCATCTATCTCCCTCTGCAGGTCAGTCACTCTTAATCTAAATTCACTCTCCCAAACAAAACCATCTCCTAAACTTTCACAGTCACTCACACCCTACACACTATGAACCATTATTTTCTCATGCATATATATTTTTTTTTATTCTCTCCTATCACACTACTTCACTTCCTACATTCATTCCCCGTTCCTGGAGCAACAAGGTTGGATGTATCAATATTTCTAATGCACTTATTTCCTCCAACTGCCTGCATTTTGTGCACATACACTCTCCGCTCTCTTTCACAAGCCACATACATGCCATAAGTACTGCATGTCACAAAGTCCCTTATGATATTGTGTATAACAGAGTTCTTAAATGGTGGAGGACTTGGCGATATGCCACTTGCTACTGCAGCTGAATCCGCCATCATTCCTTACTGCTGAGTAGCGTAATCTTTAATAATTAGATATATGAAGAGCCAAAGGCTTCAATTCGGTGGAAGTGTTTAAGTTAAGGGATATTACATCCCACATCGTTTCTTAGCCAAATAAGAAACTCAAAAGTTTCATGCCGAATATAGTAGAAACTATATAAAGTTCGGCGATTCCAAGTGTAAGCAAATACCTGGATACTGCAGCAACTGACCCTTAAGGTAGTGCAAGCTGAGGCAACTCATGTCAAAGGTGGAGCAAGCTCTGATCACTATTCTTGATATTTACCCATAATGTGAACTTAGCTCCTAGGAGCTGTATTACTGTTCTACATTATGAGAGAAGGTCACTACCCAGACCGGTTTCAACCTTTATTGAGGTCTCATCAGTGAGTAGGTAGACCTAGTTAATATCAAGTTTGTAGTGAACAGAACTTACAACCTTTGTATGAGTATTGCTGAGAGGTGTCCTAATAAATTATTAGATATATGAAGAGCCAAAAGCTTCAATTCGGCGACATATGACTTGTTTAAGTTAAGGGATATTACATCCCATATCGTTTCTTAGCCGAATAAGAAACTCAGAGTTCTGTATCCAGGTATTTGCTTACGCTTGGAATCGCCGAACTTTATATAGTTTCTATTATATTCGGCATGAAACTCTTTGAGTTTCTTATTCGGCTAAGAAACAATATGGGATGTAATATTCTTGGATACAGAACTCAAAGAGTTCTGTATCCAGGTATTTGCTTACGCTTGGAATCGCCGAACTTTATATAGTTTCTATTATATTCGGCATGAAACTCTTTGAGTTTCTTATTTGGCTAAGAAACAATATGGGATGTAATATTCTTTAATAATTATTTAATTAATAAATTCCATTAAATAAATAAGAAAAAAAGTACAAACAATTACAAGCAAAACAAAACATTTAAGTACACTAAATATAATGAAATAAAATGAAATATAACTAAATACAGTAATGAAAACTTAGCTTTGTTTTGTCTTCCATTATGTATTCTATTCTGACGGTAACCGAAATATATTATATCGCGACAGCAACTAACTTCCAAAAAACAACCACTGAAGTACACTTGTATTCAGAGAAACAATTTAGCACTCAAAAATGTAGAAAAACAGAGAAAAAAGACTATTCACCGATTAAAGATCACCTTCTTCTGCACAGCTCAAATTCACTGCCACGTGCTACCATCAAACTACAATAAAATCTGTTTAAAGTAACACGCAACTATTTAAATCCGGTAAGTACATAAATTTTTAACTTATGTTAAAAATCCACCCTTTCACCCCCACTTAATTGCCATAACCACACTTTCTATCGTTCCTCCAGGCAAACACTTCTCTGGCATCCTATCTTGCACACCATGGATCATCAAGTCTCCATATATCACACCTTTTACCACTCTGTTCCTTGATTGCTCATCTGCATCCATCACTCTCTCTCTCTTCTCTAACCCTTTCTCTCAGTGTTCCCCTACTTACCTGCTGTCCTGGTATCACTCTATCCCTGGTCCAGCACCCTTGCATTCTTCTCATTTCCTCTCTCTGACTGTTTCCATTCTCTCCCCTTCTATCATTCCCATAACTCTCTCTCATTCTCTCTCTTCTACTGTTTCCATTCTCTCCTCTCCTATCCTTCCCATACTTCTCTCATTCCCCCCCCCTCCTCTACTGTTTCTATTCTCTCCTTTTCTATCATTTCCATATCCCTCTCTCTCTCTCTCTCACTCCCCCTCTGATTTGCCTTGCATTCATCTCTTCCATTCGCATACGCTAATCTTTCATACTTCTCATCTCATAATACTTTATTCTTATCTTAAATCAGGATTTGGGTGAAGGAGAAGTTTTCAGCAGAAGTGTACATAGACAGTTTTTTTTGGATGAAAACCTGAACTCATTACTAAGAGCCCATGAAGAGGCACGATCAGTTGCTTGTTGAAGTTGTCTTGCAATTACACTCATATTGCAGGAGTGATAGTAACTTGTGAAGTCATTGATGTAAAGTGCATTGCTTACTGTGGGAGAAGCGTTTTAGTGATTGAATTAACTTTGATCGCAAAGCGTGTCATGCTTAAGATAGAGCATTGAGGAACACCCTCTTCTTGATGATATGGCTGTGAAAGCATGCTTCCCACTCAGACTTGAAAGACTTGGCTGAACAGAAAGTTTTTAATAATAGCAGGAAGGTGTCTCCTCAGACCAAGATACAAAAAAAAGGGTTTTAATATGCCATATATCCAGGCTGTGTCATAAGCTTTTTTCCATGTCAAAAAAAAAAAAAAAGACTGAAACCAGATGTACTTGTTTCAGAAAAGCATTTCTTATACATGTTTCTAAATGGATCAAATGGTCTAATGTTGATCAGTGTCTATATGTTGGAAAGAAGTTTATTGCTTTCTAAATACCAGACAAGTTGCATTTGCTTTTTATAATATTTTACAAAGATAGCTGGGCAGAACAATAGATCAATAATTGTCTGCTTATGTTGGATCCTTTCCAGGTTTTGGGATGGCAATAGCAATTGACTTATGAAAAGAATCTGGAAACTCTTCCTCTGTAAATATTCTGTTGTTTGTAAGAGAAAGTTCTTAGGATGATGGAAGATGTTTTTATCTTCTCATAATGGATGTTATCAGGACCTACTTCACTGGCATGACAGAGTAGAAGAGCTCTTTTTAGTTCCTCCTTAACAAAAGGGTGATTATATAGTTTTTATACATTGTAGAAAATATAGCCACTATTTCTCTTGTTGCTCTTTCAATATTAAAAATTCAGGAATATAAGAAGCTGTTGCTGAGATTCTAGCAAATTATCTCCCAAAGTGTCTGCAATACCTTTAGGATCAGCAACAACACATTCATTATGCCCAATGCAGAAAAAATGGTGTGGTCTATATCTACCCTTCATTTTCCATATTGTATCCCATATAATTTTTGAACTAGTTGTTTGATTAATTGTACTCAGCCCGAGGACATTTAAAGGCTATTAGATACAATGTGGTGGGATATCTATGAAATATGCCTTTTTTTTTTTTGGTATATTTTGTAGATACTGAGATGATGTTTTTAGAATTGTGTTGTCATTCTAAACACAATCTGTTACATGCTTCACTACTTCACTGTTAGGATTGACTGCTCCAGCATTAAATGTTGCAAGATGGGAAAAAGTATTCAAGTCAGCCTGGTCCAATTTCCACATGGACATCTGTGTAGAAGAAAATGGTTCTTGTGAAGAGTGAAAATAACAGGAAAATGATCACTTTCATACATATTGTCTTCAACATCCAAAATGAGCAACATAAAGATAGTATGTTAACTGACTGTAAGATCTATGGAGGAATACAAGTGGATAGGCATTTGGGGAAAAGGTATCGACTCTTATTAAGGGAGAGGCATGATTGTCAAGCATTTACTCAATGATATGACCTCATTCATTTGTATAGCACTACCCCAAAGAGTGTTGTATGGAAAGTATAGGCTAAGGCAGTTGCAATATAAGATTAAGTTCAATCTCAAATCAAATATATTTGGTCGTTTGAAAGCTAAGCATAAAAAACTTATTGTTTAATACTGACCGTATACAAATATTTTAACATTCTTTGCCTACCAGTTTCACTAGCAAACTGTCTAGCTTTTTCAAGGCGTTGATGGAAAAGTATAAAAAATACTAGTAAATGCAAATTGAAAGGAACATTAAAAACATTGTAGACACTCTAATAGCTAAGGTTGCACGTTCTTGGGTGACAGAGACTGAGTGGACTTATTGTTCTTAATCATTATCACGTATGTGTGTTTGTTGTAAACGCATAATGTGATTACTAGCTAGCTGTAGTTCAGATGGATTTAGAGAGAGGATGAGGTTTTTCCATGAACTGTTAAGAATAGTACCCTGGTTTCTGTTGAGGTTTCCACCAGTTTTTAACACTACTGCGGCTTCCTTGAATAAACGATATCTATAACTGTGGTCTAAATATGGCATGGAGCTTTTTTGCCACTCTATCGTGTGGTTAGACGTACAGAAATGATGTGCTAAGCCGGAAGAGATGCTTCTGTTGTGGTTTACATCACCAACATGTTCTTTTTGTCTAATTTCTAAACTCCGTGAAGTTTGGCCAATGTAGGCGAGACCACAGGAGCAAGGAATGTAATAAACTCCTGGATATTTGTGGAATGACACCTTGTCTTTTGATGATCCTAAAAATTGTTTGATGCTGGTGGTTGGTTTGAAGATTACTCTGATGTTGTGGGCTTTTAGTATTCTGGCTATTTGATAAGAAATTGACTTGATGAAGGGAATCACTACAGTAGAAATGTGCTGGGAATTTTGTGTGAGAATCTTTAGGTGAGATCCTTGCCATAACAAATCTCATCAAATGGAATCATTTTTGAAGTTGTTTCAGAGGTGAGACTGCAGGTGGCACCACTGATACACTCCACAGACAAGCACTCACAATCATAAAACAACGGCACATTGCACCCTTCGATTGGAAAAGACCTAAGTTTGATTCTCGTCATGATGGGAGGAATCTTTATATGGGCATTTTTCAATCGAAGGTGAGTTAGCCAATCTCATACGGGGGGGGTAGCAGGGTTTTTTCTCCCGGAAACTCGGGTTTTTCATCCCACATACGGACAAATTGGCCCTTCAGAACACACGCAATTTACAGACAAAAAAAAATACAGCTGTGGTGGTGGTGGTGGTAGTGGCCAGTAGATGGTGCTGATGTTGATGATTGGTAGTAGAGGTTTGGTTAGTGGTGGAGACGGAGATTTGTACAGTAGGTGTTCTCCCGTGATGAGTCTTCGGACTCCTTGGAGGTGTCACGAATAATAATAATAAAATTTAGGTATAGAGAAATTATTAGATGGTGGAATAGACATATGGGTTTGAAATGATATTGATATTTTCTTAACTGTCACCTTTTCAGCATAATTTCAGGAAAGGTGTGGTGGTGGTGGTGGTGGCTAGCTTCCTCTATGTATCCTGATAAGATATATTTTGTTCTGTTTTTATCTTTTGTATTTCTTTTTCATCCTTCAACCTATGGCATGCATGGGAGTAGGCTGGATGATCTCCCTAGAGTTGATACATTTAGCTTTCTTTGAAGAGCAAGATTTATTATCATGTTCTTTACTACCACATCAGGGTGGTAGAGCCATGACAAGCAGTTTGGGCATGCCCATATTTCTGACATTAAAAGCATCTCAGTGGATTGAGGATAAACAGCCTTAAAGGACAATTAAGCTTTTACAGATGTTGAAGGTTTAGGTGTGTCAAAAGTAAGGTCACCTTCTTCCTGGTCAGAACCAGATGACAATCACCATACATTAGAATGCACCTCATTCCAGTCACCCCCTAATCTTTAAGCTCATTTGGAACATATTTCCTAATCTGGAATATCAAGAAGATCCCATTCTGATATCACTCCTCTAGAAAAGTTTACCGATTTATGAAGTGTTCCTGTAATTGGTATTCAACCCATTGATGTTGCACTGAGTAATTTTTCTGAGTGATGTTGTCATGATGTTTCCACAAAGATGTCACCAGATCACAGTTTCTTAGCTTTTCTCGGAGATCATGCAAGTTCTTCTCAACCCTTTTGAATAAAGAAAGGTCACATTTTCTCTACTGGCTTTTCACCTATTTCATGGATGACAAGAGAGAGAGAGACTGGTACATTTATACTCTTGTCGCATATCTTGTTTCTTACTTCTGTAATCAAGTGATGTATCTATGGTATCAGTACTTGGTTGGGACTTTGTGAGAGTCCCCTGAAAAATTTTAATGATGAAAAATTCATGCTTAAACGATTTTTTGTTCTGTGCCAAAGCTTTCCACCTACCAAGTGGACGTCCACTTACCGGCAAGCAATGACTGTACTCAGGAGAGGAATGACAGGGCTACCCTGGATACTATACTGGTACTACAGCAAGCCTTGAGTCCCACCAGGCCATGGGGTGGAAAAATTACAGCAACATAGTTGACTCTTGAAGGCAAGCCCACTAGCTGATTTAACCTAACTAGGCCATCCAGGACTGCCTGTCTTGCAGAAAGCAGAGGCCAAAGTAGTGCAAGACTACAAGGATCATCCTATCCAGATGTCCATGGGTTGTGTTGCATGGCAAACACAGCAGCTGGGTGTTGGATCCCAGTGATGGTGGTCTGGAAGATAGGATTGGCATAAAAGACTCAGGAGAAGTAGAACAAAGATGAGAAGAAAAGCTATGCAAAAAAGAGGAAGAATGAAAAGGGCCAGTACCATCACTGGTTGGCCAAGTGGTTAGTGTATCCACTCTCCAGCCAAAAGGCTGAGGATTCGAATCCCGCCGTGGGCATGGATGTTTGTGATTCTCTGTGAAAATGTTAGTGGTGGGCGTGAGCAGTAGATAGTGTTGGTGTATATGATGTGGTTCACTGTGGTTGGTGGATTGAGTGGTAGATGCAGAGAGTTCTAGAGTGGGTTCTCTCCCTCGTTGAGTCCTTGGACTCCTTGGAGGTGTCACATAATAATAATAATAATCACTTGGAGATTTTTCATAGAGTAGAGAGAAGAGGCCATCCCTGGAGGCCATAAAAATAAGGAATAAGGAGTGAAGAGCAGGTTCTCTGCTCAGAGAGTATTTGGTGAGTAGAATGCAATACTGAAAGTGTGATGGTGCACAGACTGAGAATGGGTTTAGGGCACAGTTCAATGATCTTTTTTTTTTTTTCAAGAGAGTATATGGACCTTCTGTAATGTGTATTTTGACTCCATAGAGGGTCTGATGCTAATAATAATAGTCCTCAATTCTGGCTAACTTTTATTTAGAACACTTAGAAGAAATATATCTACCCTAAGACTTGAACCTTCTCTTGATATATGAATATTTTTGCCATCTGGAAGAACTTGTATAAAGAACTAGAAGTTTCCTTCAAAAACCTCAGAATAAATTCACTTTGGGAACAGAATCAAACAAAACTATATCCTTTCTTGGTGTACTTAAAAAAGCAAACAGAAAATAGTACACTCACAATTTCTGATTACTGCAAGCTTACTTTCTCTGGTTGCTATATCCATTAGACAACATCAACTCACCATTCTTCTTACAAATATGATATTATGTTCAAATCAGTACCATCAAGAGCCACACACTTTGCTCTTCAACACCATCTTTTCAACAGGAGATTTCCACCATTAAGAAATTCTCTTCTCTAAATGGAAACAATTCAAGAATTAAAGACAAAATCATCAACTGTATTTCTCCAAATTTTCTACAAGAAGAGATGACTCTCATAGGATATCAATTCCATATATTCTAGGAACCTCTGAATGCATTACTTATATCCTGAAAATATTCCATCTCTCAATCATATGCAAATCCAACAACCAAATCAAGTTCCTTTTATCCTCTGCAAAAGATAAAATACGGCTGCTATTGCTAAATGGAGTTTATCAAATTCCTTGTAAATGCAACATATCCTATTTCAGGTAATCAGGCTACTTTATCACTAAAGATATTTCCAAAGATAAATTCTATATAATTATTATAATTATTATTATTACTAACCGGTGTCATCCTCAGACAAGTTTCATAAAAAACTTCCAGGATGCAAGCTGAGACATTATATCTCAACCGAGATCAACACAAAGAAGAGAAAAGAAAAAAAAAATCATATATTACATTAAGTGTAGTAGTTACAGCACTTAAATACATTAAAGCAAAAATTGTAAATATATCTAATTTATTTTTATTGTATAAATACTGTAAAAAAATGTAATCTTATTCAACTGCAACTATAAATTACCAATTACAGTAACTATTATTAATACATTATACAAAAAAAAAAAAAGAGGAAAATTTGTATGAATTTCATTGTTAAAAAAAACAGAATAATATGTGTTGTAAATGCATAATATATAATCATAATTTTAATAATAAAAATTATTGAATTTTTTTTTTTTTTATAGAAATGCAATGTGGAAAATGAACCATAATCTGCAGCATTTAGTTGCTGCAATTTATAAAATAACATTTTGGAATGTTACTTAATTATTGTATATTATTATTCAGGCCTCCATGTAGTCAAAAGACTCATCGTGGGAGGTCCTTTCTAAGAAACACAAGTCTCATCGAGGGAGGTCTCTCCTAGGAAACACAAAGTCTATCATACCACTCCTTAAATGCATTGACCGTTCTTGCTCTCACCAATCTATCAGGCAATGCATTCCATGGTTCAACCACCCTCCATGCAAAGAAACCACTCCTCACCCTCTTGCTCACAGTTTCCTTTCATAACTTCCAGGGATGGCCCCTTGTCATGACTCCCCGTTGTTCAACCAAGCAAGAGAAGTCCTCAGTGTCAACCTTATAACCACCTCTCAACAGTTTAAAAGTCTCAATCATATCACCTCTCCTTCTTCTATCCACCAAACTCTGCACTCCACACTCCCTCAGCCATTCCTCATAACTAACATTGTAAAGTTCTGACACCATCTTTGTTATCTGCCTTTGTACCCTTTCCACAGTTAATTTATCTCCTTCAAATCCTGTGGACCAGATCTGAGAACAATAGTCCAAGTGTTGATCAGAGTCTTATACAACGGAATGATAACCATTTTATCTCTGCAGGTCAGTGTCCTTCTCATTATTGCAGCAATCCTCTGTGTTATCTTCACTACCTTTGCAATATGTCCCCTAAATTTCAGTTTTCTATCAATCATCAACCCCAGATCTCTTGTCTCCCATACTTCCTCCGGTTTAACTCCTCCCATAGAGTATGCAGCATCCCATCGATGTGTCCCAAACCTCAAGATCTTACATTTTGCTGCATTAAACTGATACCCCATTCATTTGCCCATCTATCTAGCTTATTAAAATCGTCTTGCAGGGCTTCCACATCTGCACTATTACTAATAACCCTTCCCAGCTTCATATCATCCACAAACAACTGAATATCCCCTTGCAATCCACGGACAATGTCATTGATATAAAGGTTAAACAATATAGGTCCCAGTACTGAGCCCTGTGGAACCACACTTATAACCTTCTGCCTCTTTGATATTGCTCCACCATACACAAATCTCTGATACCTATTGGACAGCCAATCCTGCATCCAGTTGACCAATCTGACATCCAGACCTATGTGCTGCAACTTGAATATCAGCTAATCATGTGGCACCCTGTCAAATGCCTTTGCTAAGTCTAGGAAAATGGCAGTATATGCCTTGCCCTCATCTAATGCTCTTGTAACTTTATCATAAAAGGCTAGCATATTGCTATTTCCACCATCAAATATATGTAAATATTTTTGAAATCAATAAAAAATTATTATTCTTATTATTTAAAAAATTATATTATTATTATTATTATTGGACCTACCATACCATACAAAAAAACTCCCTAGTGTGAATCATGTAACTGCCTCTCAACAGTTTATGTCTCAATCATATCACTTTTCCTTCTATCTACCAAGCTCTGCAATCTGCAAGCCTTCAGTCTATCCTCATAGCTAACAATAGCTAACATTGTACAGGCCTGATATAATTTTTATTATCCACCTTTGCAAACTCTCCAAGGTTAATTTATCCTCCTCAAATCATGATGACCAAATCTGAGCACAATAATCCAGACGTAGTGGGCTTTATACAATGGAATCCCTTATCTCTGCTGCTCAACATCTATTTTCAGAATTATGGTAATCCTCTGGGTTACTATCACCACTCTTGTGATGTCCCCTAAACTTCGAGTTTCTATCAATCATCACCTCAAGGTCCCTTGCATTTTTCACTTGCTCTAGTACAATTCCTCCACCAGAGTATGCAGTTTCTCAACAATGGATTCCAAACTTCAAGACCTTACATTTAGTTGTTTTATACTGATACCCCTTTCATTTGCCCATCTGTCCATCTTATTCAAATCCTCCTGAAGGGATACACATAGGCACTATTACTAATAACCCTTCCCAACTTCATATCATCTGCAAACAACTGAATATCTCCCTGCAGCCACTGCCAATGTCATTGAAATAAAGGTTAAGCAATACAGGTTACCAATACTGAGCCCTGATAGGTCAACTTGTAACCTTCTGCTTCCCTGATGCTGCTCTCTCATACATAATTCTCTGATACCTATCAGGGGATCGCTAATCCAATTCACTTACCTGATATTCAAACCCATATGCTTAAACTTAAATATCAGCTAATTATGTGGCACCCTCTCAAATGCCTTTGTAAAATTCAAAAAATGCTAGCATATGGCTTTCCTGCATCAACTGCTCTTGTTACTTTATTATAAAAGGCAATTAAATTACTAAAACATGAACGTATACATGGATTTGTACCTTCATCTACCCAATATCGTATGCAATCTCTCACTAATTTCTCAAACATCTTAGCAACTACAGAAAAAATATAGACTAGTATCTAGTTTGATACTTCCATTCTATCACCCCCCCCCAGTCTTTCCACTCCATCGGCACCTTTCTCGTAACTAGAATCTCATTGAAAAGCCAAGTCAATAGAGCTGTTAGTTCATTAGTACATTATCTAAAAACTTGTTGAAATCCTATCCACAGAACTTTGTATTTGTAATGCACTCTTCTCTTGCATTTCCAAACCTTGAACCCCTCCCCATCCCTCTAATAATAAAACCCTCTTTTCTAGGATGATATAATACCCCAATAAAGTAATAATTGAATAACTCCATTATATCTTCTGCATCAATCACACTATACCCGTTTTATCTAACAATGTCATTCTTCCACAATCACTTCTCCTCCTACTAGCCACATAATGAAAGAATCCCTTTGGATTTTTCTTGACTCTTAGGACTAATCTCTACTCATATTCAAGTTCTGCTTTCCACACCATTATCATTATTATTATTATTATGACCCCAAAACCTCATGGAGTCAAAGACTCATCTGGGAGGTCCTTTTATCACACACACACACACATCCCATCATACCATGTCTTAAACACACTCAAACTCCTTGCAGACACCACACTCTCAGGCAAGGCATTCCAATCATTCACAACTCTGCACGAAAAAAACCTGCCTCTCACTCCCCTCTTTATACAGTTTCCAGGGATGACCTCTGGTTCTCCCCTGATCTCCCACTATCCTCTGTAGAACTTCTCCACCATTGATCCTATAACAACCCATGCTAGTCACTTTCTTGGCCTGAGTTATATTCCTCATGCAACTGCTCTCCTTATACTTTTTCCATAAGCAGTTTCCATTTTTTATCAGCAGTCATCACTTTATACCAAATTGTGTTCTCTTTTTCACTTAAGGTATACAACTTGCTGTTGCTGCTAATAAATATTTCTTCACTATTTCCCATGTACCAGTAAATATTTCATCCACCACTAATCAGTTCCATCCATGAAACGGGTCCAATGTGATTTCTAAGATTATTATAATCATCTGCCTTATAATTTAACATAAATTCTTTTCTTCTTGATACTTCTGCATGCCTAGTCATCACCCAAGTCAAGACTATATGGTTAGTCATTCCAACCAGAGGCAGAGATAACATTTCAGTCGCAATCATCCTCTTATGCTAGGACCAAATCCAAAACATTTGAGCCTCATATTCCTTCTACTACATGTTGTTTAAAACATTTGTTCCTCAAGAAATCGAGAAATTCCATTCACTTACTACTACATGTTGTTTCCTCTTCCCAATTTATACTGCTGTAATTAAAATCTCCCATAATGATCACTTGTTTTGTACTTGCCAAATTCAAAAGCATAAACTTTCCTGCTTTTCACTGTCTGTTCCTTTATCTTTAGCAACATCTCACTAAATATTCTGTCCTGCACACTTCCACCTTGCATGATATGCTCCCACAACCATCAGTGACATTTTCTTCAAATCCAAATTCAAATTCAAATCTGCTTTGACAGGACACAACTCATCACTTATTGACTTGTCATGAGCAATACACCACCACCATGTTTTCTTATTTATCCTGCTCAAATATTCTCTACCCTTCTACTTGCATTCCTGTCAATATATCATCTTCCATCACCAATTCCAAAAATCATTGGACTGGCTGACACTGTTAGTGCCACTAATTCATCTCCTTTATTCCTGATACGCCTGGCATTTGTATAAAAAGCATCAATGCATTGTCAGTATTTCTATACCTATTAGTATTCCCTCGAGACTCTATTTGACTGTGCATTACACCATATATTCCCCCCCCCCTCCCCACTGTCCAATCCAAGAAGGACCCATCCCCTGCTCCCATTCACCGAGACAATTCCAGTTTCCCTGCACTAATATTCTTGCTTACCCCAAGAATAACATTTTCTATTAAATTAATATTAAACTAAAGAAACATCATAAATCTGGCTTTGTGGAACATAGAGTTGATAACACTAACCAGAGGATCCTGTGGGATAATGCTAAGTTTCTACACAGAACCACATGCAAATTTGAATGCCTTTTCAGGGAAAGTGCTGAAATTCCTCTTCATCCCAATCTCAATAATCGGCTTTCTGTGCCATAACATGAGAAATTGTTAAAAAAATTGCATTTTTAATTTTTTTAATATATATATATATATATATATATATATATATTAGCAACATCTTTTTTTTTTTAATATATATATTCCTCAGGGGCTCACTTTAGTGAGTACAGGCGTGGCAAACCCCAGGTACCTGCTGGACCATGCCTTACTTCATGTAATATACATCTGTTATATTATCTGTAGACTGCTCCCTCCTCTTCCCCCTTGCTTCTTTCTTTCTTCTCTTCTTGCTCCTTCCCCCGAATGCTATTAGAGTATTCGAGAGGAATCTTTCCTATTTTGCTGTGTTATTTCATCTTGTGCTAACAGGACATTATCAAACACTGTAACATGATCAGGCCATCAAAAACTGTTCATACCGCCTCGTCCGTCGCGCGGGTTACTAAGGGATGCGTTCGGGTTTAAGGCAGAGGGACCCGTTCGAAAAATATGTTACAGTCTCCCTTAGACACCACTCTGCTAGAGGAAACTCCATCAATGGGCATGCTACCCATTTGGGGAGGTGTTTAGGGGCAGCGCAAAGAAATGGCAATGACAACGGCACCAGACTATGGCTTTGGGCAACTGGAACATCTTCTCTCTGACAGGGAAGGAGTTGGAACTGGTCAAGGAAGCCAAGCACTACCGGCTAGACTTAGTCAGGCTTTCTTCGACCAAGAGGAGAGGCTCTGGAACTGTCGACCTGAATAAGGGCTGGAAGTTCTACTACTCTGGTGTGAGCTCGACAATGTCTGCTCAGGCGGGTGTGGGGATACTCACAAGCCCCCCAGCTGTCAGACTGTGTTGCTGAGTGGATCCCATTGGGGGGATGGGTATATGTGTTAAGGCTTCAGATGAAAAACCATGATTTGGCTGTGGTGCAAGCCTATGCACCTAATCTGGAGTCAGAATACTCTGCCTTCCTAGAGGAAGTGGATGCTGCTTTTGACAGGGTGGCAGACATGGAATCAGTCCTGCTAATGGGTGACTTCAATGCACATGTTGGAAAAGATGACCAGACATGGAGGGGTGTGGTTGGGAGGAACGGTGCCCCTGACCTTAACGCAAATGGGTTGAAATTATTGGTCTTCTGCTGTACTAACAGCTTGTCCATAATGAATATGTTCTTCCAGCATTGAGAAGTCCATAAGTATACCTGGTACAGGGATACACTAGAACAAAGGTCTCATATTGACTTCTTTATAGTCGCAGCAGACCCATTTTCCTCAGTGTTGGACGTTCCTGTGAGAAGAGGGGCAGAACTGTCAACTGACCACCACCTTGTTGTGTGCACTCTACGGCTTCAGAAACCAGATGCTACCATCAACGCTGGTAGGCCTAAGCAGCTACACCACGTGAAATGGGAGGCATTGGAAAATGAGGCTGTGAGGAAGAAGTTTGCAGATGACATTTCCTCCAGGTTCAAAGAGATTCCCAAGCATACTGTAGATGTTCAGGAGGGGTGGAAGCTGTTTAGAGCAGCTGTCACTGCCTCTGCACTCTCATGCTGTGGCAGAAAGCAGCTTGGCGTGCCAACGGGCAGTGAGAAAAGGACACCTTGGTGGAACCAAGGAGTCCAAAAAACTGTCCGGGCAAAAAAGGAGTCCTACCTAACATGGCTTAGAATCAGGTCACCTGAGATGCATTTGTGGTATGCTGAGGCACAAAAAGCTGCTGCTGAGGCAGTAAAGACAGCAAAGCAGAAGGCTTGGGAATCCTTTGGAGAAAGATTAGACTCATCCTATGAAAATGCAAACAAAGTATTCTGGCAGACCATTTGCTGCCTTCGAGGGAGGAAATTGTGCACAGCAAGGGCAATTAAGGCCTCTGATGGTGCACTTTTAACAACCGAGAAGGATATCCTCCACAGATGGAGGGAATACTTTGAGAGTCTTCTTAACCCGGGTGGCCCAGCAGTTGTGGACATCCAAGAGGTGCAGATTGGGACAATGACTAGTCTCACAGCAGAAGAGGTCCATTTAGCAATAAAATCGCTAAAATCGGGCAAGGCTGCTGGTGATGATGAAATTCGGCCCAAAATGCTAAAAGCCTTAAATCGAGACGGTGCTCTCTGGCTGACTCGAGTGTGTCAGGCTGCTTGGATATCTGGGCGAGCACCAAAGCAATGGCAGACAGGCATAATAATACCAGTCTTCAAGAAGGGAGACCAGAAGGATTGTGGTAACTATCGTGGCATCTCTCTGCTCGGCCTGCCTGGGAAAGTGTATGCTAGGTACTTGGAAAGACGGTGCAGGAGCATAGTTGAGTCAAAGTTCCAGGAAGAACAATGTGGCTTTCATCCTGGTAGAAACACAAATGACCAAATCTTCACTTTAAGGCAAGTCTTTGAGAAATCTTGGGAATATGCCAAGAATGTCTACACATGTTTTGTGGACTTACAGAAGGCATATGACCGGGTTCCTCAGGATAAGCTATGGCAAGTAGTACAGGTGTATGGAGTGGATGGCCAACTATTAGCTGCCATCAAGTCCCTGTATGAATGCTCAGAGTTTTGTGTCAGGGTAACAGCACAAAGTCTGAACCTTTCACAGTCTCCATTAGCCTCTGCCAAGGGTGTGTTCTGTCACCCCTCCTTTTCATAATATTTATGGACTAGATTGATAGGCACAGCCGAGGCAGTAAGTATGTCAGAATTGGAAGATGTAGCATTGGATGTCTGCTTTGTGCAGATGACCTAGTTCTGCTTAGCTCCTCCACAGATGACCTCCAGCAGACCCTGGATAGGTTTGTAGCTGTTTGTGCAGATGCCGGAATGAAATCAGTGTGGCCAAAACTGAAACATTTGTGGTCTCAAGACAACCATCCCAGTGCAGTCTACATGTAAGTGGAGTCCCAATGAGGCAGGTGGAGAAGTTTAAATACCTTGGGTCCATATTCACGAATGATGGAAAATGGGACACAGAGCTAGATACTCAAATTGGCTTAGCAAGCTCGCAAGCTCAATATTGCAGAACTTGGCCGTTTGGTAGTATTGAAGCAGGAGTTAAGCCAGAAGGCAAAGCTGGCTGTCTTCAATACAGTCTATGTCTCCATCCTCACCTATGGTCACGAGAGTTGGGTAATGACCAAAAAAATGTGGACACAAATCCAAGCGGCTGAAATGAGGTTCCTTCAAAGGGTTGCAGGGCTGACAAGACTCAACAGAGTCAGAAGCTCTGCAATTCAGGAAACCCTCAATACTCAACCGCTGCTTCTCTGTGTTGAGAGATCACAGTTACTTTGGTACGGGAGCCTGGTCAGAATGCCACAAGAGAGACTCCCTCAGCAGGCCCTCTTTGCCAAGCCAGAGGGTGGGAGGCCACGTGGAAGGCCAAGGACTCGCTGGATAGATTATATCCAAAACCTTGGGTGGACACGTTTGGGAATCCCACCAGAACACCTGAGCTTGGCGGCAGAGGATCATCACCATTGGAAGTTCCTCTTGCAGCTGTTTCCCCCAGTTAGGAAAGGTGGGCCTTGAAGATGTATGTATGTATATATATTATATATATGTATGTATGTATATATATTATATATATGTATGTATGTATGTATATATATATATATATATAAATATATATATATATATATTCATAGATACACAAATACACAGCAAGTTCTCAAATTATAGCATATGTGACTTATGACCAACTGCACTTACGATTACACTATTTTAATTTTACTTTTCTTTTCAATTGCAAGCACCCCATTGGAATAAATCCAGAAGCTTGTTTGCTTGCTAAGGCACTCTTGGGTCAAGACTGTTAATTCTCTAATAAATACCCTTAATATATTATACAATAAAATTCCATTCAATCCCACAGCCACAGTGATAGGCTTAATCTTAAATATTCCATATTCCAAATGCATTTGGTGATCTCCAATCTCCCAGAACTGCTACATTCATGTAGTATAGAACAGTATATCTAATATCTAATAGGATGCTGTTATAGGTCACATTATGTTGAGAGCATGAATTGTGAAATCTTGAGACAAATTGAATGGCACATAAAAAGGAGGTGATTCCAATATGAGATCTTAATCTAGGAATGTAGACTGGAAGGATGAGATAATGTATGGGAAAAAGGAGAGTGAATTTGTTAAATCGTTGAGGTGATAGGATAGAGACATTTAATTATTAGATATGTGAAGAGCCAAAGGCTTCAATTCGGCGACATATAACTTGTTTAAGTTAAGGGATATTACATCCCATATAGTTTCTTAGCCGAATAAGAAACTCAAAGAGTTTCATGCCGAATATAGTAAAAACTATATATAAAGTTCGGCGATTCCAAGTGTAAGCAAATACCTGGATACTGCAGCACTGATCCCAAAGGGTAGTGCAAGCTGGGGCAACTCGTGGTAGAGGTGGAGCGAGCTCCGATCACTATTCTTGATATTTGCCCATAATGTGAACTTAGCTCCTAGGAACTGTATTTTTGTTCACATTATGAGAGAAGGTCACTACTCAGACCGGTTTCGACCTTTATTGAGGTCTCATCAGTGAGTAGCCAGACCTAGTTAATATCAAGTTTGTAGCGAACAGAACTTGTACCCCTACTACGAGTATTGCCGTGAGGTGCTCTAATAAATTATTAGATATGTGAAGAACCTTAACTTAAACAAGTTATATGTCGCCGAATTGAAGCCTTTGGCTCTTCACATATCTAATAATTTATTAGAGCACCTCACGGCAATACTCGTAGTAGGGGTACAAGTTCTGTTCGCTACAAACTTGATATTAACTAGGTCTGGCTACTCACTGATGACACCTCAATAAAGGTCGAAACCAGTCTGGGTAGTGACCTTCTCTCATAATGTGAACAAAAATACAGTTCCTAGGAGCTAAGTTCACATTATGGGCAAATATCAAGAATAGTGATCGGAGCTCGCTCCACCTCTACCACGAGTTGCCCCAGCTTGCACTACCCTTTGGGATCAGTGCTGCAGTATCCAGGTATTTGCTTACGCTTGGAATCGCCGAACTTTATATATAGTTTTTACTATATTCGGCATGAAACTCTTTGAGTTTCTTATTCGGCTAAGAAACTATATGGGATGTAATATCCCTTAACTTAAACATAGAGACATTTAAGTTAATTAGGGGCTTTTTTTGAATTAAAAAGAAGAATTATGAAAAGAGTGGAAGGTGAGAGAGAGAGAGAAAGAGAGAGCGAGAGAGAGAGAGAGAGAGAACTACAGCCATCCCGTAAGTTGTGTAAAGGTATGGTAAAGAGGGATATAAGAAGTAGATTTTTAACATGGAGAGTTTTGCGTCTTTGTTACTAGTTCTAATTGGAATTTCTGTTATGATATCCTTTCTTGCACAAGCCAATTTTCACAAACATTTCACCATCAATCCTATCCACATTTCCAAGTTGATAGTAACATCATATCAAATACTTCTCCTTCAAGCATATGCTTTTAAAACTATCTCCACCCACTTCCTTTCTGTTCTGCTTCTCTACTCTAAGAGGACATAATTCTTCTGCTATCATTATCAACTTTTGCATTTATCTTTCCAGCATTTTTCCCAAATATGGTATGGCGGCGAAAGATTTGCATCTTTTGTCACAAAAGATCTGAGACAGGGAATGGATGCAGACAGTGGATTTACCAGCAAATTAGCTCAATCAGTACGATCAACTCAGAGCAAGTAATTTTTTATAAGAAAACATCAACTGGAGGGATATAAATTGGAAAGAGGAAGAGACACATGAAAGGAAATGAAATATTTATGGCTCCTGGGAGATAAACCAAAACAACATGCCCCATGGAATTAATAGCACCTTTGATGCAACTATTTAATGAGTCTTACAATAAGGTGAGTCCCAAAGGAATGGAAGCCAGGAAAAATTATTCCACTTCACAAGGAGAGGGGGAAGGGATAAGAGTAAGGCTACAAATTATAGGCCAATCTGTGTGTTTGGATTTTGTTAAAGTATTAGAGAAGTTAGTGAAGACTAGGATTCAGAAATGGGTTGATAATAGCAGTATTCCAGACAAGGAGTATAGAAGTTGAACTGCAGGATAGAGAAAAGAGCACATTTGAGGTTATTTGGTGTGAGATAGAGCCTAGCAGAACAAAATAGACAATCGGGTAATGATATAGACCAGGTGATGGAATAGATGATGAGAATAGTATGCATAGGCAAATAGAAGAAATAGCAGAAGGAGGATAATTATTATGGGTGATTTCAATTATGGTAATATTGACTAGAAGGAGGAGAGGGCACATGGGAGGAAGGAATTGGATTTTATGCGGTTATTAAGGGACAACTATTTGCGACAGCATATAATGGAAAATACTAAGGGGCAGAGAGTGCTTGACCTAGTAATCGCATCTAAGAATGTGGCTGTAACGAACATGACCATTTTGCCACCAACTGGTGAGAGTGACTTGGGAGGTGGCTAAAGGAGTCGAATTTACAATTAAGACAGGGTACATGTGGAATTACCAGGCTGGTAAGTATGACAAGCTTAGAAGTATGCTTGGCTCAGTGCCATGGCATGTAAAACTGCAAGGGCTGGATGTTGATAGTGCATGGGAGGTGGTTAACAAGTGTTTGCAGGAGGCAATGGTTGACTGTATACCAAGAGTCCGAATAATTAATCATGAAGGGGTTAAATGGATGAATAACACTACTAAGCTTGAGCTGCAAAAAAAGAGACAATTGTGGAGGGAATTTAAGGAGAAAGGTGACCAGCAGGTACAGGAACAGTATAAAGCTCAGGCCAGAAAGGTAACAAGGGTGGTAAGAAAAGCAAAAGCAGATTATGAAAGAAAATTGGCCATGCAGGCTAAACAGAATCCCAAACAGTTTTTTCAATATGTTGCAAGTAAAAGGAAAAATGTTCATGGCAGAATGATTTTAAAAAATGCTGAGGGTAGGGAGGTAACCGAATCAGTCGATATAGTGGAATTACTGAGTGAGCACTTTGCAAGAGTATATCATCCAGGTGGTGACATTACAGGAATGGAAAAACCAACAGCATATACTGGAATTGTGATGAATGAAGTAGAGTTAAATAGCCTATTACAGAACATCAATGTCAACATCTGTAGGATTGGATGGTATACCAGCTCGTGTTGTACGTGAAGCGGCTAAAGAATTGTCTGTGCCCCTGACCATTTTGTTTAATTTGAGCCTCAGGTCTGGGTCAGTCCCAAGGGGGTGAAAAGAGGGGAAAATAGTTCCACTGCATAAAGGTGGTTCCAAGGCTGCTGTTGAAAATTACCGGCCAATCAGCATAACAGGAATCGTTATCAAGATCTTGGAGAAAATAGTCAAGAGGAAAATGGGATACTGTATCGGGGACAGCATGGCTTTGTGAAGGGTAGGTCATGCCTCAGTAACTTGCTCATGGTTTATAACACAGTGACGGCTGAACTGGATAAGGGTAATGGGTTTACAGTGATTCTACTGGACCTTGCTAAAGCCTTTGACAGGATACCACATGGAATTCTAATCGGTAAAATGCAGCATATGGGGATGGATATAGGGTTGGTGAGATGGATAGGAGGGTGGTTGACGGAGAGATATCAGAGAGTGGTTTATTCAGGAGTAGAGTCCAAAAGACAGCCTCTGTGACTATTGGTGTGCCACAAGGATCTGTTCTTGGACCACTGCTGTTTAATTTGTTCATTAATGATATAGGAAAGGATCTTGAGAGGAACAGTTCATTTGTTCGCAGATGATGCAAAGTTGGGTAGGGCAATAGTGAATGCAGATGATGTCAAAATTTTGCAGGATGATTTGGATAGATTGGAGGTCTGGGCTAAGGAGAATGGATGTCAATTTAATGTGGCAAAATGTAAGGTTATACATTTTGGGGTGAAAAGATTAGCAGCAGTTTACTACATTAGTGGAACTGTACTCCAGGAAATTGATGAGGCAAGAGAATTAGGAGTGTTGGTGGATAAGGAGTTGAAGTTTAGGGGGCACATTGCAAAAGTGGCCAAATCAGTTCATCAAATCACTTGGTTGCTGAAGAATACATTGACGAGCAGAGACAAGCATGTTATTGTTCCTCTGTATCGAGCCTTGATAAGACCCCATCTCGACTACTTTGCCCAGATTTGGTCACCTAGGTTTCTTCTTGATGGGGAGGAGGTTGAGAGGATCCAGAGGCGAGTGACCAAGATGATAGCAGGTCTGTGGAATGAACCTTATGAGAACAGGTTGAGGATTTGTGGGCTGCAGAAATTGGTTGATAGGCAGAGGAGGGGAGATATGATTGAGACATTCAAATTACTGAAGGGTTTCTATAAAATTAATTCAGAAGATATTTTTGAGACCAGGGCTGGTTGTGGAAGGACTAGGGGACATCCATGGAAACTGAGCAAGAGTGTGGTTAGTAAGGGTGTTAGAGCTGGGGTCTTTACTTTTAGAGTGGTGAATGAGTGGAATGTGCTGCCAATGTCTGTGGTGGGTGCTGTGACAGGGAATGAGTTTAAGGCAAGGTATGATAGATACTGTGTGAATGTCGAATAGTTGTGATGAACATGATTTGGGGAATCCCTCGATGAGTCTAAGGACTCCCTGGAGTTGCCTGTAATAATAATAATAATAATAATAATAATAATAAATTAATGTAGAGATTACTGAGATAAATTAGAAAAAAAAAATAGTATTGATGGTGGCCTATTGACCACCATCAGTACTATTTTTGTGGGCTGAATGCTTTGGAATGTGGATGGCACACAGTCTTGTGTAGATTACGATGATTGAGCTAAACAATAATTGTGGCATAAAAATTCCAAGATGGCACATATTCAGTCCACATAACTTCCAAATTCTCCAGCAGATCCTCACTTTAGGACTCTAAGCAAATATTTTTAGCTCATACTGTGCACCATCAATACTATTTTTGTTCTAATTTATCTGTGAGTAAGGTGTAGTAGCTTAATTTATCTCTTTTGATTTCTAACAAATAACAGGACCGTAGCTTTGATGAAGTAAGGTGGTTTTTTTTTTTTTTTTTTACCAGAATTCATGCCAGTAATGTTAACAGTTTACCAAATTAATGCAACTTTAGCATACTTAGACTGGAACATTAGCTTGCTTCTTTCTATATATATACTATAGGTTGATATGAAGTACCAAATATCAGGTGATTATTTTGGTTTATATTAAACATCTGTGGTATTTAATATAAATACTGTGTTAGAGTGAAAAGTGAAGTTTCACTATAACACAGTACTTATTCCCACAATTTTTAAAAATAAATGCTGATCACCATGTAACTATGACAGAAAATAATCCCAAAATTGTATTAGTACACACAAAAGAACTCAGAACAATAAGTGGAAGAAATTAGACTAAAAGCCTCAAGTCCTATGAGTGGTGCCCTCTAAAGCTAGCCAACAGCACTCATAGAGAGTGCTCCTCATTGACTTTAGACATTTAGTCTAATTTCTTCCACTTATTTTTTAAGTTATTTTTTGTGTTTATGTAATTTTGTGATTGCATCCCTGATGATGTCTTTGTGACAGAGATGAAATATAGGATCTAAATAAAGTTATACAGTATTTTATTGTTCCTCTGTGCTTTATTCATTCCATTTAATTCATTCCAGATAGTAAGAGGCAGGTTTTTTTTGTGCAGAGTTGTAAATGATTGGAATGCCTTGCCTGAGAGTGTGGTGTCTGCAGGGAGTATGAATGTGTTCAAGGCACGGTATAATGAGCTGTGTGTGTGATAAAAGGACCTCCCAGATGAGTCTTTGACTCCATGAGGTCTTGGGGTAATAATAATAATAATAATTTTATCATGTCATCAGTACAATATCATTAATAATTGCAATAAAAGGATGTTAGAAGTGCATAGGAAATAGTCTTGGAAGGATGTGTTCTTTGAGGAAGTCATATCAAACTGCATACCCAGAGTAAGGAGAATAATTCAGATGATGGGAATTAAATAGATGATCAGCATCATTAAACAGGAACTGAAAAAAAAAAAAAAAGAGTATTATGAAGAGAAACATAAAGGTAAATAACATACAAGAGCATTACGGAGCACAGACAAGAAGGGTGACTCTCGATAAGCAAGGAAAAATCTGATTATGAGAGGAAATTAGCCAAGTAGCAAAAGAAAACTCCAAAGAGCACTTGTGCTATGCAGCAAGTAAAAAGGAAAATGATTATAGAAATAAAGTTAATGAATGCAGATAGTGGGAAAGTGATGGCAAGTGAAGTTAAATAACTGAATTATCACTTTGCAAAGGAATGTTTCCTAGATGATAAGAGTTCCATCATCCAGTTCATTATTCACCTCTATTCACACATCAGTAACACATGATAATGTGTGAATAGAGGTGAGTGAATTAGATTTGAATTTGCTGTAATACATACAACAAAATCAGCCATGAAAATGTATGGAACATTGGACTATGCAAGTTTCAACAAAGTGTAAAAGGCCAGGCAGTGACCCTGAGCAGGCTGTTTAAATCTTAGCACTAACAGGATCCTGAGAGAGTCTACAGAGTACTTTCATTATGTAAAGAATGCTCCAAGACATAGGTATCGAATTATATGCCAATCAGTATCTTAGAAGTGGGCTGGTTAATAACAAAATTATAGAATAGATGAATAGGAATATGATATTCTTTAGGGCAGGGGGGGGGGGGGATGAGGAGTTAGCACAGCTTTGTGAAAGCCTTAGTAAAATGACAGCTTTGTGAAGGCCTTAGTAAAATGGACATCACATATAACCCTATTATACAAATCAGATTCAAACAATTCAGAGATGGATATGAAGCTGGAAAAATATAAAAAAATTAATATATGGTGAAATAGAATTAAGGAGGAGTTAGATGATTATTGGTGTGCTGGAAGGGTCTGTATTTCGACTACTGCTGTTTAATTTGCATATTAATTATATCAAGAATAATTTGATGCAGAATATCTGGTTGTTTGTTAATTATGCTAAGATATGGAAGCAACAGTTAATAAGTATATAGTCACAAATTCTTTAGAGTGATTTAAATAGACTGACAGTATGAGTAAAGGATAATGGTTACCAGTTCAGTATTATTATTATTATTATTATTATTATGTGACACCTCCAAGGAATCCAAAGACTCATTCGAGGAGGGCACCTACTCTACAGCTCTCTATCCACCAACTACAGTGAATTGCAACTACCATCATCCACACCAACATTCACCTACTTCTCACTCCTTTACTCACACCCACTTTATATGATAAATGACCACTTGTTTATCCCTCCTCTCCCAACATTCTATGAAAAAGCATTTCAACATTAATTTGATAAGAATCCCTTACCAACTTATACATCTCTATCATATCATCCTTCCTATTATCCACTAGAGTATGTAAATTGCATTTTCTCAATTCTTAATACTCACCATTCTAGAGACCAGAAACCACCTTAGTCAATCCCCTCTGGATCCTTTCCAGTACTCCTTTATTCTTTTGAAAACCAGGTGACCCTATCTGCACACAGTAGTTCATATGTAGCCTAATCAAGGCCATATTATATCTTACATCTCCTTACTTCTACAAGTTAGTGGCTTCCACATACATCCTAGTCAAAATTTGCTGCACTGTCCTCACAATTTTAGAAATGTGTCCTCTAAATTTTAGATCCCTATCCACCATCACACCCATATCTATTATTTCCTCCATTGCCTCCAACATATACCCATGAAGTATATACTCTACATCCCATCTTCGTTTATCAAATTTTAAAACCTTACACTCTGCATCATTGAACTGGTAATACCACTATTGTGTCCATTCATTCAAATCCTCTGGTAAAGCCACATCTGCTCTACTACTCATAGTTCTTCTCAACTTTGCATCATCTGTGAACAACTGAATATTCCCTATAAATTAAAGATTCCACGATATTATATTCTTCATTTAATCCTATATCCAAGCCTTGGTATCAATTCTGGGTCTGGCTCCCACTGATGAGACCTCAATAAAGGTCAAAACTGGTCTGGGTGGTGACCCTTCCCATAATGCATAGCATTATACATGTCCATAAGGATATGTGCTCTTTGCATTATGGGATACTAAAGCAAGTGATGTGAAGTCATTTGCTTCTATATACGAGTTGCGCAAACAAAGTTTGTGGCTGAAGTAATTTGGATAAAGGATTAAACAAATAATATAATTTCTTGGCATCTTTAATTTATAGTATAACCAAGTGGAAAAACTTCCAACTGAATATTCCCATTCAAAACCTTCCCAAATATCCTTAACATACAGATTAAAAAACAATGGCCCTAAAAGACTTGAGGTACACCACTAGTGACTTAACTCTTCTGTGATATTGATCCCTATATATAACTTGCGGTTACCTATAGGCAATTCCAATATCCAATCGAATGTACTAGTTTAATAACCATCCCATCTGTTCTAGTTTAACCATCAACTTATCATGTGGCATTCTATCAAATGCCTTTGTAAAATCTAAGTGTACTACTGTGTATCCATCTCCCACATCCAATCCCCTGTCACCGTATTGTAATAAATAAGCAGATTATTAAAACATGATCTTCCTTTTACAAATCTGTGCTGTCCATCAAAAATAATACCACCAGGAACTAGAATTGCATTGACTGTTGTCAATGCAATTCTAGTTCCTGGTTCTCACTAGCCTCTCCAACACTTTAACCAAAATACCTGACACACAGATATAATTTGATGCTTGAGTCCTGTCACCTCCCTTATGAAGCAGTACAATTTTCCCTTCCTTGCACTCCTTCGGAACTTGATCCGATGTAAGACGCATATTAAGCAAATAAGTCAAGGCAGATGCCAACTCCCTGGATATTCCTTTCATATATGCGGTGATATATCATCAATTCTCAGAGCATCAAGCACAATTAACATCAAGTTTGCTCACTTCCCCATACACCTCTTGTTCGCTCACAGTCAGTCTCTCCTCCCCCTCCTCTTGCACTGCCTCAAACCCTACATGATGTCACATTCACAAGGATGAAATACTTTCATGAACTGTTCAATTATTATCTAAACTATATGGTGCAGCTATCCTTTTATCATTTTCATCAACCAATGTCAACTTTCCATAACCATTCTATTTTCTGCTGGCTACATATCAAAAGAACTCCCTAGAGTTTCGCTGCTCGTACTGCATCTTTACTACCCTTACCAACTGAGTCATCCTCCTTGCCTGTTCTTTGTACTCCTCATGAAATTGATTATTACCACTCATCTTACGTTGGCTCCATAATGCATTCTTTCTGTGTATTGCATGCTTAAGTATCTCTTCGTCCATTTCACACATACCTTATTTAATTTTCTGAACCTTGGAATACATTTAGACATTACTTCTACTACACAGTTCTTAAACAGCACCCAAGCACACAGCATTGAATCCCTTCCATCCAACTCCTCATTCCATGTTACAGCTGCAGGCTCCCTCATGAGCTTCTCAAAATTACCAGCCTTGCAGTTCCACATATATCTTTTCTTCACAAAAGTCCTTGCATGGCTGGCAAACATCTAGGCAATCACTTCATGATCATTCCCACCAAGTGGAGGGAGATTTGACACCTCATTCATTTTCTTTACCTCCAGATGCTATCTCAAGATGGGGTCTTATCAAGGCTCAATAAAGAGTAATAATAACCTGCTTGTCTCTGCTCATCAAAGTATTCTTCAGCAATCAAGTAATCTAATGAGCTGCTTTAGCCACTTTTTCTACATGCCATCTAAACTTCAATTTCCTATCCACAAACATTCCCAAATCTCTGGCTTCATCAATTTCCTGGAATACAGTTCTATCAATGTGGTATACAGATGGTAATCATTTCACCCCAAAATGCATAACCTTACACTTGCCACATTAAACTTAAATTCATTCTTCTTTTCTCGGACTGCAAATCAATCCAAATCATCTTGCAAAATTTTAATATCATCCGTATTAACCATTGCTCTACCCAATTTTGCATCATCAGTAAACAACTGAACAGTTCCTCTCAGATCCCTTCCTACATTATTAATGTACAAATTAAATAGTAGTGACCCAAGAATAGAGCCCTGTGACATGCCACTAGTCACAGGCCTTCTGTATCCATCCCCATGTGCTGCAGTTTATTGATTAGAATTCCATGTGATATCCAGTCAAAGACTTTTGCAAAGTCCAGTAGTATCACTGAAAACCCATTACATTTCTCCATCTCAGCTGTCACTGTATTATAAAACATGAGCAGGTTATCAAGCATATTATTGGTGTCGCACTGATTAGATCGTCGGCTTGTCGGGAGCTCCTGAAAAGATTAGTAGTATTTTGTGTTAACATTACATATTTTACTAGAATTTTAAGTAGTATTGTTTGCTTTTTGTTTCTTGGTGTGTCTGTGCAATATTTGCGTGTTTACTGTTATTTTAATTATTATTTTTAAGAAAAGATAGCGTACACATGGCACCGATAAAGAAAAAAATGGCGGCCAGGTCGCCATGTTTGTTTAAGAGTTTTGATGTAAACGAATTTATGCAATGTGCTGTCTGCGAGATGTATGCCTTGCGAAGAGCGGTGGGAGTCTGGTTAGAAAGTGATAGTGGAGTTAATATGTGTAGAAAGTGTAAAGAGAATGAGGACTTCAAGCGTGTTTCGTGTGTCGAGAGCGATATCGTTAACGATAGTCAGAATGTAGAAAATGGCGGTGTGCTAGAGAATTGCGTGGTAGTGCCAGATAGGTGTGAGAGCGTCGCTGAAAGTGTAAATGAAGGTAGAAACACAGAAAGAATGGATGATTTGATCGATAATGAAAATGGTGAGATAAATGCGAGTAGCGAAATTGCCCGTTTGAATGGTGCCATACACAGAGCTAAAAGACAACTGGAGCGTATGGAAAAATGTGTGTTGAACGTACCGACAAATAACCGGCGGAAGTCTGTGACGGCAAATAATAGAATGTTCGTAAACGTCAATAAAATGAAGGAGCGAGTGCTGTATGGGGATTCGCTATTAAGAGGCGTAATAATTGAGAGTTTAACGAAGTCGTACCAGCCGGGTGCGAACATAAAGGACGTCAGCGAATCTATTCGACTGCAAAAACAGAAAGTGAAAGAGATGATAATCGTGGCAGGAACGAATGATTTGAAAGAGGACAAAATGGAAATGATAGAGGATGTGAGGGAGTTGTTTGAGGTAGCAAAAGAGAAGAGTGAGAGAGTTAGGATGGTGAGTATCTTACCGCGGTATGACAGCGAAGTGTTTAGAATGAGGGCCATAATTGCCAATGACTTTATGCGTGGGTTATGCATGGAGAGTGGTGTGGAATTTGTGGATGTGTGGAATGAGTTTGATGGGCGAAAGGACTTATATAAGATGGATGGGTTACATTTGAATGGAGTTGGTGTACGGAGACTTGAAAGAGTGTTGATGAATGATGTGGAAGTGAATGTACAGACTCAGGGAAAAACTAGATTTATTAAGAGGGGGGGAGTAGATATGCAGACTTTAGGGGGGCAGTTAAGTGTATGAATGAGTATATTATGCCCGAGCGAGTACGACGGACAACAAATCAGAATGGCATAGTTAGAATAAGGCATCAAAATACGGATGGGACAAATGATGGGCTTCTGCAATTCATGTACACTAATGCCAGGAGTATTAGGAACAAGAAGGAAGAGTTTTTGGCCATGGTTGGCACTTCCAGGCCACAGGTTGTCGGTATTAGTGAAACATGGCTGACAGAGGATGATAAAGCTAGTGGGATTGAATGCAACGGGTATAGCGTGTTCAGGAGTGACAGGGTGAATAAAAAGGGGGAGGAGTGTTATTGATGATAGCTGATGAGCTTCAGCCAAGGAGTATAGAAGTTGAACTGCAGGATGGGGAAAAAAGCACATTTGAGGCTGTTTGGTGTGAGATAGAATCTAGCAGAACAAAATATACAATTGGGTGCTGCTATAGACCGGGTGATGGAGTGGATGGTGGGGATAGTATGCATAAGCAAATAGAAGAAATGAGTGGAAGGAGGGTAATTATTATGGGTGATTTCAATTATGGTAACATTGACTGGAAAGAGGAGAGGGCACATGGGAGGAAGGAATTGGATTTTATACGGTTATTAAGGGACAACTATCTACGGCAACATGTATTGGAAAATACCAAGGGGCAGAGAGTGCTGGACCTAGTAATTGCAACTGAGAATGTGGCTGTAACGAACATGACCATGTTGCCACCAATTGGTGAGAGTGACCATAAGGTCATGACTTGGGAGGTGGCTAAAGGAGTCGAATTTACAATTAAGACAGGGTACATGTGGAATTACCGGGCTGGTAAGTATGACAAGCTTAGGTGTGTGCTTGGCTCAATGCCATGGCATGTAAAACTGCAAGGGCTGGATGTTGATAGTGCATGGGAGGTGGTTAAGAACTGTTTGCAGGAGGCAATGGTTGACTCTATACCAAGAGTCCGAATAATAAATCAAGTAGGGGTTAAATGGATGAATAACACTATTAACCTTGAGCTGCAAAAAAAGAAACAATTGTGGAGGGAATTTAAGGAGAAAGGTGACCAGCAGGTACAGGAACAGTATAAAGCTCAGGCCAGAAAGGTAACAAGGGTGGTAAGAAAAGCAAAAGCAGATTATGAAAGAAAATTGGCCATGCAGGCTAAACAGAATCTCAAACAGTTTTTTCAATATGTTGCAAGTAAAAGGAAAAATGTTCATGGCAGAATGATTTTAAAAAATGCTGAGGGTAGGGAGGTAACCGAATCAGTCGATATAGTGGAATTACTGAGTGAGCACTTTGCAAGAGTATATCATCCAGGTGGTGACATTACAGGAATGGAAAAACCAACAGCATATACTGGAATTGTGATGAATGAAGTAGAGTTAAATAGCCTATTACAGAACATCAATGTCAACATCTGTAGGATTGGATGGTATACCAGCTCGTGTTGTACGTGAAGCAGCTAAAGAATTGTCTGTGCCCCTGACCATTTTGTTTAATTTGAGCCTCAGGTCTGGGTCAGTCCCAAGGGGGTGGAAAGAGGGGAAAATAGTTCCACTGCACAAAGGTGGTTCCAAGGCTGCTGTTGAAAATTACCGGCCAATCAGCATAACAGGAATCATTATCAAGGTTTTAGAGAAAATAGTCAAGAGGAAAATACAAGATTGGATAGAAGAAAATGGGATACTGTATCGGGGACAACTTGGTTTTGTGAAGGGTATGTCATGCCTCAGTAACTTGCTCACGTATTATAACACAGTGACGACTGAACTGGATAAGGGTAATGGGTTTACAGTGATTCTACTGGACCTTGCTAAGGCCTTTGACAGGATACCACATGGAATTCTAATCAGTAAATTGCAGCATATGGGAATGGACATAGGGTTGGTGAGATGGATAGGAGGGTGGTTGACGGAGAGATATCAGAGAGTGGTTTACTCAGGAGTAGAGTCCACAAGACGGCCTGTGACTAGTGGTGTGCCACAAGGATCTGTTCTTGGACCACTGCTGTTTAATTTGTTCATAAATGATATAGGAAAGGATCTGAGAGGAACAATTCATTTGTTTGCGGATGATGCGAAGTTGGGTAGGGCAATAGTGAATGCAGATAACGTCAAAATTTTGCAGGATTATTTGGATAGATTGGAGGTCTGGGCTAAGGAGAATGGATGTCAATTTAATGTGGCAAAATGTAAGGTTATGCATTTTGGGATGAAAAGATTTGCAGCAGTTTACTGCATTGGTGAAACCGTGCTCCAGGAAATTGATGAGGCACAAGATTTAGGAGTGTTGGTGAATAAGGAATTGAAATTTAGGGGACACATTGCAAAAGTGGCCAAATCAGCTCATCAAATCACTTGGTTGCTGAAGAATACGTTGACAAGCAGAGACAAGCAGGTTATTGTTCCTCTGTATCGAGCCTTGATAAGACCCCATCTCGACTACTGTGCTCACATTTGGTCACCCAGGTTTCTTCTTGATAGGGAGGAGGTGGAAAGGATCCAGAGGCGAGTGACTAAGATGATAGCAGGTCTGTGGAATGAACCTTATGAGAACAGGTTGAGGATTTGTGGGTTGCAAAAATTGGTTGATAGGCGGAGGAGGGGAGATATGATTGAGACATTCAAATTACTGAAGGGTTTCTATAAAATTAATTCAGAAGATATTTTTGAGAACAGGGCTGGTTGTGGGAGGACTAGGGGACATCCATGGAAACTGGGCAAAAGTGTGGTTAGTAAAGGTGTTAGAGCTGGGTTCTTTACTTTTAGAGTAGTGAATGAGTGGAATGTGTTCCCTGAGTCTGTGGTGGATGCTGTGACAGTGAATGAGCTTAAGGCGAGGTATGATAGATATTGTATGAATGTCGAATAGTTGTGATGAATATGATTTGGGGCCTCCCTCGATGAGTCTAATGACTCCCTGGAGTTGCCCGTAATAATAGTAATAATAATAATAATAACCTAATCTTCACAAAACCATGTTACCCTCCATACAGTATCCCATTTCTGTCTATCCATGCCTGTATTTTGTCTTGACCAACTTATCCAGTTCCCTGACAACAACAACAACAACTCCTGATATGCTGATCGGTCGGTAATTTGTTACATCCGTCTTGGAGCCTCCCATTATGTAATGGAACTATTTTCCCCTCTTTCCACCCCTTTGGGACTAGCCCAGAGCCAAAACTTAGATTAAATGTGGTAAAATATGGGCATTGTTGGTGCTGGGGGAACAACAATTCCCCAGCACCTTCATGAAAATTCATGTTGGTATACCATCCAATCCCACAGCTGTATTCACATCAAGGTTTTGTAATATGCTATGCAATTCCATTTCATTTACCTCGGCTCCCATATAAGTTTTTGTTTATCTCATTACTGCAATATCTTCTCCTGGATGATATACCCTTGCAAAGTGTTCTGTTGTGTTGGAAAAAGTGCCGATTCACTTTTAATGAGTCATCCTATTTCCGACACAACATAAGGTAATGTTAAAAACCATGGATATGGACATGCTTATGCCTCCAGAAGAAAATGTGCATCTTGGTAACTCAGAACTGTAGATATTAAGTAATTATAATAGTAGATATTAAGTAATTTTTGAGAAACCCATAATTTAAATAGATAATGTTTGTGGATTATTTAGCAAAGGAGAAATTTGTATAAATGCAGAAAGATGTATATAAGATGATATATGTATTGGGTCATGTCAAAAACAGTTCAGAGCTGCGGTGACCAATTGGCCGCCGCTATGTGCATGACGTAGTCACCAAGAGAGAGCGCTCACATGGACTATATAGGTTTCGGTGCGTAATTCAATCGCTCTCTTATTTTCTGTTCCTGGTTCCTGATCCAAGTGCTGGATAGCTGTGAAGCTTGCCACTGTACCCAGCAACATTCTCCCATTGCTGTACGTGCCGTGTCGACCGTAGCCATAACTGAGGAATGCGGCCAGAGTTCCAGAAAAGAGCCGTTGGTTAGCCATGCCAATGTATAAATCATCGAAGAGGTGATCTTTTCGAAAAAGAATAGAAGTATGTCGCAGACGCCATAAGAAATATACGGTGAGGAAACCCGGAAGACTAGTTAAGGAAATTCCAACAACTACCAGAAAAGCAAGAACAGTAAGGTACAAGCTTTTGTATTAAAATTGAATAATAACCAAAGAGGGTATAAGAAACAGAACGTTAAGGAGCTCCATATAATCAACTTCCATTTTGTATCTAAAGAACTGTTTTCTTTTTGGACATTTCTGTCTATGTCTAAAGAGCAAGTGACACCCTAAGCTTAAGCTGAGGGTGTCACATAAACAGTCTGAAACCTTGGTTCCCAGCTGTTTATGTTGGAAGAAATATTTATATCATTGTGTTTAACTTAAATTTGAATATTAACTGAATTTTGGGGGAGGATAAAAACTGAGCATAAGAGAGAATATTGTCCCATGTGAATTTTGCAAGACGAAGTACGTCTGATATGCTCCATACTAGGATTGTAGAATGCATCTATATATATGTGTTATTCCCATATATGGGAACTGAGCACTCTGTAAGAATTAACCGAGCCTGAACGTAGTTACACTAAGAAGAGTATGAAATTGCTAGTATAAGATTTTAGAGTAAACCTTTTGGATACATTAACTAAAAAGGGGGGGGGGGTTCAGACTCTTTAGAATTGGAATTTCTAGCTAAAGTATATATATGTATTTGTCTAAATAAATGTATTTCTTTAATTTAAACCTCATGAGTCTGTCATTGTTCTGAGAATTGAGTTACCACTTGTTAAATTTCAGACCATGAATAATTAGTAGGGGAATCCATTAGCAACTAAGAATGGGAGACCACAACTGCAAACCACTTGATCCCTATATTGTTTTTCAGCAGTTTTAAATTGTGTGTCAGAATTCAGTTGCCGGCTGGCGCAGTCGACGTAAAATAATATAAATTTGTCGGCAACGGAATAGCTGAGTATAAGTAAGATAAGTAAATAATATAACTGATAATAACAGTGCGAAGTACGAGGACGTAACAGTTCACTTAGTAAGGTTAATAATAACCTTGTTATTATTAACAAGAGATAACATTGGTTATCTCTCTACCATCGGCATTCATTTAAATCATTCTGCCATAAATGTTTTACCTTTTACTTGCAACTTATCGAAAGAACTGTTTGGGATTATCTTTGGCCTGCACTGCTAATTTCCTTTCATACTCTACTTTTGCCTTTCTTAACACACTTGTTACCCTTCTGGCATTCACTTTTTACTGCTAATGTGCCTGCTGGTCACCTTTCTCCTCGAATTCCCTCCATAATTTTTTTTTTTTTTTTGTAGTTCCAGCTTAAGGGTTGTATTCATACATTTAACTTCCACTTGATTTACTCTCCTGACTTCAGGTATGCAATCTGCCATTACTTCCCTCAAACACTCCTTAACCGCTTCCCTATCAACATCTAGCCCTTGCAGTTTCACATGCCATGGCACTGATCCAAACAATCTCCTAAGATTGTCATACTTAACTAGCCTTATAATTCCACATATACCTCTTTTTAACTGAAAATTTCTGCCATAAATGTTTCTGCTATCTCCTGACCTCCCACTGTTTTCTGTAGAACCTCTCGAATATTGATCCTATAACAACCTCTTACTAACTTGTAGGTCTCTATTATATCTTTCCCTCTTCCTCCTATCCACTAGACTCTCAATTAAGAAGGGGGTATATGCAATGATGTAATCACTAGATCTAGTACTATATGATGCAATTACTAGCTCTAGCACCCTTAAACCCCCTAGTATATTCCACCACATGCTGTCTCAGGTAATTATTACTTAGTAACTGCATAAATTCTATTTCCTTCCTCCCATGTATCCTCTCCTCCTTCCAATCATTCCCATTGTTGAAATCCCTAATAATAGTTACCTGCCCTCCACTCATTGAGCTTATTTGCTGATGCATACTTTCCTCATCATCTTTTCCATCTTTCCTGGTCTATAGAAGCATCCAACTGTATATTTTGTTCTGCTGGACTCTGTCTCACACCAGATAGCCTGAAATGTGCTATATTCACTGGCCTGCAGTTGATCTTCTACTTTTTTTAGTTGCAGTTCATCGGCTATCATCAATAATATCCCCCCCCCCCCATTATTTTCTCTCTATCCTCCCTGAACACAATATACCCTTCACATTCTGTCCCACTAACTATATCATCTTTTGTTAGTCATGTCTCTCACCCAGTAACCTTTAGTCTAGATCAGGGGTCGGCAAATTGCGGCTCACATGTGGCTCTTTGGGTACGTACATGTGGCTCTGAAGAGTAAAATTGAAAATTAAAATAAAACTATCATAGTTTCATTTATAAAATTTTTAAAGGATTTTATTCACATAATGGTGACTAATTAGGATTAGGTTTTAGGGTGCCTCGACATATAAGGTCATTTGCAGAGCAACAAAGTGACTAATAAGTGAGCGCATGGGCACCCGTGTGATTTTCTTTTGTGATTTTTTCTTCATTTAATAAAGATATAATTAATATTATAACTTGTTATATTACTATAAATTAATATAATATTACTTTAAATTTTCCTTATTTGTAAAAATATATTTATGGATCTCGAATCATTTTTAAATTGTTGTAAGGGACAGGTTTGGTTCTTTCCTCTCAAAAGTTTGCCGACCCCTGGTCTAGATGGACTAACCAATGCCAAAAACTCTCCCCCCTTGTTCCAAATTGTCTTGGCATTAGTGTACATAAAGTGCAAAAGCGCCTTAAACCCACCACTATCCTGACAATTTATACTAACTATCCCATTATGGTTAGTTACTAGTGGTACTAACTTAGGTGTTTTATGCACATTCTTACACTCAACTGCCTCACTGATATTATTATTATTATTACCCCAAGACCACATGAAGTCAAAGGTGCATCAACCAATCATTTATCATACCAATCATTCCCAACTCTGCACAAAAAACCTGCTTCTCACTCCCCTGCTCATACCCTCTTTATACAGTTTCCAAGGATGATCTCTGGCTATCTCCTGATCTCCCACTGTTTTCTGTAGAACCTCTCGAACATTGATCCTATAACAACCTCTTACTAACTTGTAGGTCTCTATTATATCTTTCCCTCTTCCTCCTATCCACTAGACTCTGTAAATTGCATCTTCTCAATCTTTCCTCATATTCAACATTCCAGAGATCAGTAACTACCTTAGTCAGTTGCCTCTGGACCCTTTCCACCATCTCTTTGTCTTTTTGAAAACCAGGTGACCAAATCTGGGCACAGTAGTCCATGTGTGGCCTAATCAAAGCCTTATACAATGGAACAAGAATCTCCCTACTACTACAAGTTAGTGTCCTCTGCTTCATTCCCAGAAGTCTTTGTGTTGTCTTCACAATTTTGGCAATGTATCCCCTAATTTTCAGATACTTATCCACTATCACTCCAAGATCGCTTATTTCCTGCACCTCCAACAATATATCCCCACCAAGTATAAATTTTACATTCCATCTTTGTTTCCCATTTTAAAACATTACATTTTGCAGCATTGAACTCGCATCCCCATCACTGTGCCCAATCACTCAATTTATTCAAGTCTTCTTCTAAGGCCACATCTTCTCTTCTCTTCATAGTTCGTCTAAACTTTGCATCATTGCAAACCACTGAATATCTTCATCCAAATCTTCACCAATATCATTAAAATACAAGTTAAACAGTAATGGTCCTAAAACAGACCCCTGAGGCACACCACTAGTGACTTTTCTTTTCCGGGATATTGTTCTCCCATACACAACTTGCTGATACCTATCAGATAATCAGATAGCCAGTCTCTGATCCAATGCACTAATCTATTATCTAACCCTATCCACTCTAGTTTGACTATCAACTTATGCGGTAATCTATCAAAAGCCTTTGCAAAATCTAAGTATATTACTATGTATCACTCTCCTCTGTCCAAGGAAGCCGTCACCTTATTGTAATAAGTAAGTAGATTACTAAAACATGACCTCCGTTTAGCAAATCCATGCTATCCATCAAAGATAATACCATTATTGTCAACCCACTTCTGGATCCTAGTTCTCACACCTGACATACAGATAGGCCCATAATTTGATGCTCAAGTTCTATCACCTCCCTTATAAAGCAGTACAATCTTGCCCTCCTTCCACTCCTTAGGAACTTGACCCAGTGCAAGACTCATATTAAAAAAATATCTCAAGGCAGATGTCAACTCCCTGGCACATTCCTTCAAAATACGTGGTGATATATTATGAAGTCACACAGCCTTATTAACATCAAGTTTGCTCAATTCCCCATACACCTCTTGCTCACTTACAGTCAGTCTTTTTCCCCCATCATCAACTGCTCTCAATCTGTTTATGATATCACATTCACAAGAATGAAAGGTCTTTATGAACTGCTCATTAAATGTCTCCACTATATGCTTGATGGAGTTGTGAGAGCGAGAACGGTCAATGAGTTCTCGCTCTCACTTCAAAGTAGTATGATAAACTTTGTGTTTCTTGGGGGGTGGGAACTCCCCTCGATGAGTCTTGATAGACTATGTGTTTCTTAGGGGGGGGGGCTCCCCTCGATGAGTCTCGATAGACTTCATGTTTCTTAGGAAGGACCTACCACGATGAGTCTTTTGACTCCATGGAGGCCTGAATAATAATAATAATAATAATAATAATAATAATAATAATAATAATAATAATATATCTTCTGTAGTAGTTGTCCTTATACCATTTTCTACAATCAATGTCATCTTTCCATAATCATTCTTTTTTTTTTTGCTGGCTGCATATTGAAAGCACTCCCTAGGATTCTTTTTAGCTTCATTAGCTAACTGCTGCTCATACCTCACTTTTGCTACCCTTACCACTCAAGTCACTCACCTTGCCTGGTCTTTGTAATCCTCATGGAATTGGTTATTACCACTTCTCTTATGCTGCCTCCATAATGCCCTTTTTCTCTGTAAAACATGCTTAATCTCTTCATTCATCCATTTCACACCTACCTTATTTAACTTTCTGAACTCTTGGAATATCTGCATATCTGCATATCTACTCAACAACTTCTCTGCTAAAAGCTCTAGTTTCCCTGATTTTGCATATCCACTTTCACTTCATTCAACAACACTTTTTACAGACTCTGAACACTAAATCCATTCAGGTGCAAACCATCCTTCTTGTATAAGTCCTTTTGCCCATCAAGCTCACTCTGCAAATCCACAAACTCCACATTATTCCCTCCTGCATAACCTATGCATTGAGTTATTCGCTATTATGGCCCTCCTTCTCAGCTCTACTCTGTCATATCATGGCAATAGACTCACTCTCTTAACTTTCTCAGTCTTTTCTTTTGGTATTTCCAGAAATTCTTATATGTCCTTTCTAATGGCATACTTTTCTCCTTTCATATCATTCGTTCCAGCCAAAACAGTCAACTCTTTCATTTTACCCTTTTGTGCTCTAACAGCCTCACTGACATTATTAATTTTTGTAATTGGAAAGCAAGATTTTGTCAATCTCTTGCCAATCACTCCTCTTATTATAGAACTGACATACATGACTCACTCCTTGATTTTTTTTTTCTCTCTTACTCAAGCATTTATTTTACTTTTCTCGCACTTCTTTTTGGGGGAAGTTGAGGAGACAAGAAACCTTAGAGTCATTGTGGACAAGGATCAGAAGTACAGAGGTCACATTGCACCAATATGGCAATGATGCAGAGGAACTTAACATGTGCAAAAATAAAGAGGCTCTGATTCCATTGATTAAGGCTTTGATCAGGGATCGTATTGATTATTCTGCACAGATTTACTCCCCTGGTTTTCATGGTGGTGATGATATATTGGAAAGAGCCCAGAGAAGACTGACTAAAGTGGTAACTAGTCTTTGGAATATGGGATAGGAAGACAGATTGAGGGAATGCAGTTTACAAAGTCTTGGGAATATGAGGAAGAGAGGGGAAATGATTGAGAAATTTAAGTCGGTAAAGAGTTGTTAAAGGGTTAATGTGAAAGAAATTTTTCATAGAATGGAGGAAGTGAGTAGAACAAGAGGACATCCCTGGATGCTGTATAAGGAGGGTGTGAACAGAGACATATAGAGTGATCAATGAGCAGAATACATTGCCTGACATTGCAGTGGATGTGCACTCACAACCAGAGAAATATCTCGAGGATATAATAACAGGAATAGAAGTTGCTGTATAGAGCATTTTTCGGCAGGATAGGAAGGGAAAGCGTAGTGGTGGAGTACTGCCTATGATAAGTGATGACCTATGTCCTCTAAGAGTGGAGGTTTTGGAAGGCTGTGACACTAATGATTTTGGAAGCATATGGTGGGCAAGACAGGATATTTAGTGGGGTGTTGCTACAGACCAAGGAGCACAGAGAGGTGGGGACCAGCAGATGTTTAGACAGTTGAGCGTGGCAAGTGCAAAAAGAACAATTGTTATGGGAGATTTTAACTACAGTAGTATAGATTGGAGAAAGGAAGATGCATGTAGCAATAAGGGAATGGAATTTTTAGAATTCTTGAGGGACAAATGTCTTAGGCAACATGTAACAGAGGGAACAAGAGGTTCAAGAGTTTTGGATTTGGTTATAGCATCAGAAGAGCTGATAACATCTCTCCCACCAGTTGGAGAGAGTGATATGGTTTTGACTTGGAAAATGAATAGACATGCAGGCATATCAAAGAGATGGGAACGTATGTGGAATTATAAAGCAGGTGATTATAATAGTCTTAGACGTCAACTTGGGGAAATTTCGTGGAGGGAGAAATTGGAAGGCCAGGATATCATTAGTGCGTGGGAAATTGTGAAAGAATATTTGTTGGCAGCAATGGTAAGTTGTATACCACGAGTGAAGAAGAGGACACAATTTGGAGTAAAGTGGGTGACAAACAATATTAAACAGGAATTGCATGTGAAAAATAGGCTATGGAAGAAATATAAGGAGACAGGTGAAGAGAAGATGCATGAAGAATATAAGATACAGGCCAGAAGAGTGACTAGTATGGTAAGGAAGGCGAAACTGGAATATGAGAAAAGATTGGCACTACCTTCACTACCTCTGCAATATGTCCCCTAAATTTCAGGTCTCTATCAATCATCAAACCCAGATCTCTTGTCTCTCCTACTTCCTCCAGTTTAACTCTTCCCATACAGTATGCAGCATCCCATCGATGTGTCCATGGATTGCAAGAGGATATTCGGTTGGTTGCAGATGATGCGAAGCTGGGAAGGGTTATTAGTAATAGTGCAGATGTGGTAGCCCTGCAAGAGGATTTGAATAAGCTAGATAGATGTACAAATGAACGGGGGGGGCGTCAGTTTAATGCAACAAAATGTAAGGTCTTAAGGTTTGGGACACATCGATGGGACGCTGCATACTGTATGTGAAGAGTTAAACTGGAGGAAGTAGGAGAGACAAGAGATCTGGGTTTGATGATTGATAGAAAACTAAAATTTAAGGACATATTGCAAAGGTAGTGAAGGTAACACAGAGGGTTGCTGCAATAATGAGAAGGACACTGACCTGCAGAGATAAAATGGTTATCATTCCGTTGTATAAGACTCTGATCAGACCACACTTGGACTATTGTTCTCAGATCTGGTCCACAGGATTTGAAGGAGATAAATTAACTGTGGAAAGGGTACAAAGGCAGATAACAAAGATGGTGTCAGAACTTTACAATGTTAGTTATGAGGAATGGCTGAGGGAGTGTGGAGTGCAGAGTTTGGTGGATAGAAGAAGGAGAGGTGATATGATTGAGACTTTTAAACTGTTGAGAGGTGGTTATAAGGTTGACACTGAGGACTTCTTTTGCTTGGTTGAACAACGGGAAGTCACGACAAGGGGCCATCCCTGGAAGTTATGAAAGGAAACTGTGAGCAAGAGGGTGAGGAGTGGTTTCTTTGCATGGAGGGTGGTTGAACCATGGAATGCATTGCCTGATAGATTGGTGAGAGCAAGAACGGTCAATGCATTTAAGGAGTGGTATGATAGACTTTGTGTTTCCTAGGAGAGACCTCCCTCGATGAGTCTTGAGAGACTTGTGTTTCTTAGAAAGGACCTCCCACAATGAGTCTTTTGACTCCATGGAGGCCTGAATAATAATAATAGCTCTGCCAATCCATTCCATATTCTCCAAGAAAAAAAAAACATCATAACATCGTTGCTATTCACATTCGTATCACTCTTCATCATTTTGAAATGTTAAACTGGTAGCTGTTTACCTTTTAGGATCACTACAGATGCAACAATACATTGACTGTTCAGAAGAGGAGTGAATATCATGGGGAAAATCATAACTTTGAATTTAGAGCAGAGATGAAGAGGCATGATTACAATGGTTTTGAGGCTCATTAGTGCAAATGTAAAGTAAGTGTGAAGGAACTGAAGAAATAACCAAAATAATAAATTTAATTTATAACAAAGGAGAGTTACCAAAAGATTTTATGACCTTAATATTTATACCTATACCAAAGAAAAGTAATGCAGTGAACTGCAAGGATTTTAGAACAATAAGCCTCATTTCCTATACATCAAAAATTATGAGAATTCTAACATGGAGAATTGCATCTGAGAATTTCTTCGAGAAGATCAGTTTGGTTTCAGGAAGGGTAGGGGAACAAGAGATGCAATTGGACTGTTAAGAATAGTAAGTGAAAGAAGTCTGGAAGTGAATAAAGAAGTTAATATCTGTTACATAGATTTTGAAAAAGCTTTTGACTATGTGAAATGGGATAAGATAGTGGAAGTAATGGAAAAGATTGGTATAGACTGGAAAGACAGAAGGCTAATTATTTCACTATACATGGGACAAACTGCCATGGTGAAAGACACATGATACAACAGAACAGGTATCATTAGATGAGGAGTAAGACAAGGCTATTCTCTGTCACCAATTTTGTTTAATATGTATTCCGAAACAATGTTAAAAGAAGCACTGGAGAATTCAGAAGAAGGAATAAAGATTGGAGGTAGACAGATATTAGCAATACGATATGCAAGTGACAAGGTATTATTATCAAATACTGAAACAGGATTACAACATCTGTTGAACAGATTACTGGAGTCCTGTTATAAATTATGGAATGAAAATTAACATAAGAAAAACAAAGGTAATGAAAGTAGCAAGAAAAGAGGCAAATATAGATATCAGAATAAATCGGGAAAAATTGAATCAAGTAAAGACATTTAAATATTATTACTACCCCAAGACCTCATGGAGTCAAAGACTCATCTGGGAGAGTGATGGATGCAGTAATGGAAGATGTAAAAGTGACATAAAAGCAAGAATAGTGATGGGAAGAGACGACTTTAATAGAAAATGGAATTTATTCAGAAATAAAATGGACAAAAACCTAAAGAAAAGACTAATAAAATATTGTCTGTGGAGTGTTGCCCTCTATGCAGCTGAAACTTGGACATTGAAGAAAGAAGAAATTAAGATTTTGGAAAGCTTTGAGATGTGGATTTGGAGAAGGATGGAAAAAATCAAATGGACAGATAAAATAACTAAAGAAGAGGTCTTAAAAAGAGTATAAGAAGAAAGAATATCATGGAGCTAAAGAGTAACTCTGAAGCAAGTGATGTCACTTCGGGGAAAGTGGCATTTCAAAAATGTCCATAAATGCAAAGTGTTGTAAGTCAGGGTATGCCTGTAATGTTTAACTTTGCAAAAGGAAACTGTGAGAAAGAGGATGATGAGTGGTTTCTTTGCATGGAGGGTGCTTGAACCATGGAATGCATTGCCTGATAGAGTGGTGAGTGCGAGAACGGTCAATGCATTTAAGGAGTGGTATGATAGACTTTGTGTTTCCTAGGAGGGACCTCCCTCGATGAATCTTGATAGACTTGTGTTTCTTAGAAAGGACCTCCCAGGATGAGTCTTTTGACTCCATGGAGGCCTGAATAATAATAATAATAATAATAATAATAAGCACAAAGTTTTTGTTGAAGTTAACAAGATGGGAATTGATAAATTATGTTAAAGTGGATCTTGATTCATTAACATGGTTATGTTTTATAATTTGAAACCAGTGAAACCCTTAACCACCAAACCTGTCAACTATGCCATATTTAAGAAAATTCTTGTTTAGCAATTTGCTTGTATTTTACAATAAAGTAACAGATGTACTGGACAAGGGAAATTCACATATAGTGATATAATGTTTAACTTTGCAAAGGAATTTGGCATAATGTCATAAGACAAGTTTCTGCTGAAGTTAACAAGATGAGAAAAGGATAAAATATGTTAAAGGGGATGTGTTTCATTAACCTAGTTGTAATGTTATAGTTATATGTTTTATAACTGTGAAACCAGTGGAATCTTTTACCTTCCAAATGACCTTGAAGTGTATAGACATCAAAGTTGTCAAGGGTGTGAAGTGCATATTAAAATTTTAATACCATTGCTATTACACTGAAAAATCATGGATACAAAGTATATGACAAGTGATATATTTCATCCATATGGATGCAGATGTGGTTAATCAAAAGAACTGATAAAAGACAACTATATGGGCTCCTGACAGAGGTTCACTTATTTTTCATGCAATACTAATATTATCTAAGGGAAACAAGAGTAGTCCGACTGAAGAGAGAGGTATGGTATAATGGAGAATGTTTGTGCTGGTGGAATGGCCTCCAAGACACAGAGATTGTTATGTTTGTACATAAATGTAAGGAGTATTTGTAATAAGAGAGCTGAGTTTGTTGCATTGATCGAGTCATACTGACTCAAAGATAATGCCTAAAGATAACTGAAATAAGTGAAACTTGGTTGTTTGAGGAGAATGTGATGTTGGGAATACAAATGGAAGGATATATACTTTTCAGGAAGGATAGGAATGTGAAAAGAGGAGGAGAAATGCTGTTAATCATTGCAGAGGAATGATGTCCACAAATTGCAGAAATAGATAGTGCACTCACAGATTCTGAATCTGTGTGGTGTGAAGTTGAAATTAACAGGCTAGTATATCTGATTAGATGCTGTTATAAGCCAGGGAGTGTAGAGAATACTGATTGTGAAATGTTTAGGCAAATTGGTTGGGCATGTAAAAAGAAGGTGATACTGATGGGTGAATTTAATTACAGAAATATAAAATGGAAGGAGGAGATAGTGAAGGAAAGTGAGTTTGTTGAATTTCTGAGAGAGAAATATCTTACACGGCATGTGACTGAAGCCAACCAAAGGCTTTAATGTTTTGGATTTGGTGATAACTTCGCAAGATATAGTTGTTAATTAAGTGTTGACGCTGCTTCCAGTTGGTGAGAGTGATCATGAGGTACTTGTTTGGGAAGTGGTAAAACAAGAGAAGGTTACTGCCAAAAATGGACGCATGTTAGTCCGAAAGTACGGAAACAAAGAAATATATGTGAGAGTGAAAGTGAGAAGAATGATAGTGAAAGTTGAACGTATGTTGTACCGAAAGTACGGAAACAAAGAAGGATGAATGAGAGGGAAAGTAAGAAGAGGGGGTCGAGAGTTAGAAAGTTAGAAAGATTTAATGATAGAGAGAATGTGTCGCGAGGTTCGGAAGGTGAATTGGATTGGATGAAGCAAGAAATGAAATGGATGCGGAATGAAATTAAGAGAATTCAGGTCAAAACTATTAAAATAAATCATGATGGCATGAAAGAGTTAACAAAAGATGAGCGAGTGGCGTTGTATGGCAACTCCATTATTAAAGGTGTGCTAGAGGATAAAATGCACAAGGTATGTTTTCCAGGCGGTAAAATGAGTAGAATGATTGAGGCATTGAATATGAGGCGGGAACGAGCAAAAGAGTTAATTGTATTAATTGGTACAAATGATCTGAGAGAGAACAAAGAGCATATCAAAATGAATGTCAGGAGACTGCTTGGAAAGATAAAGGAGAATAGTGTGACAGGAAGGGTAGTCAGTGTGTTGCCTAGGTATGATTGTGGTGAAATGAGGCGGAGAGCAAGGATTATGAATGATATTCTGGCTGAAATGTGTGAGGAGATGGGAGTACAGTTTGTTAATGTGTGGAATGAGTTTGAGGGACGAAGTGAGCTGTATGGGAGCGATGGACTGCATTTGAGTGGTTATGGTGTGAGTCGCTTGGAGAGACTGCTGCTGGAAAGTGGAGAAGTGAATAGAGAGAATGAATCAGATCGAGAGGGGAGTGATGTGGAAGAGCAGGAGAGTAAGACAGGAGAGATTGAAGAAGTGGAAATGAATGGGGAAGTGAGTGGTATGAGTATAGAAAATGAGAGAATGGGTGTGCAAGAGGAGCAGGGAAACGGGGAGGCTCAGGGTGGACAGGGATACACAGCGTGAGAAAGGTGGATGCTCCAAGAGGAGGTGAGAGCATGTGTAGGCAGGAAAGTAATGGGATGATCAGGGATCAAAAGGAAACAGATGGAATTGCAAAGGGTTCTAAAATGAAGAAGCAGAAAGGGAAATGGCCCCAGTCCAGCATGGAGAGATCACATCGAGTGAGTGGTATCAGTGGAACTAGCTGTAGATCCAGAAATGAGTTGTTGTGTTTGTATACCAATGCTAGAAGTATAAGAAACAAGGTGGATGAAATGGTTGCACTAATTGCGTCTGTGCACCCAGAGATTGTCGGAATAAGTGAGACATGGTTAGATGAGGATGACATCCTGACAGGAATAGAGATGGAAAGGTATGATGTGTTTCGTGAGGATAGAAGGGGTAAAAAGGGAGGGGGAGTGCTATTGATGATAGAGAAAGAGTTATGTCCATACAAGGTAGAGATGCAAGAGGGAAATGGGGCCAGTGGTTTTGAGGGAGTATGGTGTGAGATAGAGGTGAATAGAATCAAATACTTGGTGGGATGTTGTTATAGACCTGGTAATGTGAATGGTGGTGATAGTGAAATGTTTAGTCAAATAAGCCAAGCAAATAAGAAAAGGGTGATCATTATGGGTGATTTTAATTATGGCAATATAGACTGGAATGAAGAGATAGCAACTGGAAGTAAAGAGAATGAGTTTCTTGAGTTTTTGAGGGATAACTACCTCAGACAGTATGTAACAGAGGGCACAAGAGGATTAAGGGTCTTGGATTTGGTCATCTCATCGGAGGATGTAATTATCAATGAGGTATCAAATCATCCACCAATTGGTGAAAGTGACCATGAGGTGATTACTTGGGTGGTTGCCAGCAGTGCAAGGACCCCTGTGAAAAAAGGGTATATGTGGAACTACAAGGGGGTTGATTATGAAGAGCTCAGGAGACAGCTTGCAGGTGTAGCATGGAATGAGGAGTTAGCTGGAAAAGAGATCAATGCAGCTTGGGGGATTTTCAAAAAATATTTAGTAGATGCAATGTCTATATGTATACCATGGGTGAGAAGGTTAAATAAGGTAGGTGTGTGATGGATGAATAAAGAGATTAAGCATGCAATACAGAGAAAAAGGGCATTGTGGAGGCAGCATAAGAGAAGTGGAAGTAACCAATTTCATGAGGTCTACAAAGACCAGGCAAGGAGGGTGACTTGGTTGGTGAGAGTAGCTAAAGAGAGGTATGAACAGCAGTTAGCTAATGAAGCTAAAAAGAATCCTAGGGAGTTCTTTCGATATGTAGCCAGCAAAAGAAAGAATGATTATGGAAGGATGACATTGATTGGAGGAAATGGTATCAAGACAGCTGTTGCAGAATGTGTGGTGGAGATACTTAATGAGCAGTTCATAAAGATCTTTCAATCTTGTGAATGTGACTTCATGGAGAGATTAAGAGCAGTTGATGATGGGGAGGTGAGACTGACTGTAAGTGAGCAAGAGGTGTTTGGGGAGTTGAGTAAACTAGATGTAAATAAGGCTGTGGGACTTGATAATATATCACCGCGTATTCTGAAGGAATGTGCCAGAGAGTTGACACCTGCCTTGACATATTTTTTTAATACGAGTCTTGCATTTGGTCAAGTCCCTAAAGAGTGGAAGGAGGGCAAGATTGTGCCACTTCTTAAAGGAGGTGATCGAACTCAAGCATCAAACTATAGGCTTATCTGTGTGTCAGGTGTTGTGGTTAAGTTGTTGGAGAAGCTTGTGAGAACTAGGATCCAGAGTTGTGTTGAAAACAATGGTATAATCTTTGATGGACAGCATGGATTTGCTAAAGGGAGGTCATGTTTTAGTAATCTACTTACTTATTACAATAAAGTGACTGCTTCCTTGGACAGAGGAGAAGGATACACAGTAATATACTTGGATTTCGCAAAAGCTTTTGATAGAGTACCTCATGATAAGTTGACAGTCAAACTAGAGCAGATGGGGTTGAATATTAGATTAGTGCATTGGATTGGAGACTGGCTATCTGATAGGTATCAACAAGTTGTGTATGGGGGTGCAATATCCAGGAAAAGGAAAGTCACTAGTGGAGTGCCTCAGGGATCTGTTTTAGGGCCATTACTATTTATATTAATATTAATATAAATAGTAATGGCTGTGTATATTAATGATATTGGCAAAGATTTGGATGGCGATATTCAGTTGTTTGCAGATGATGCAAAGTTGGGACGAACCATAAAGAGTAGTGAAGATGTTGTGGCCTTGCAAGAAGACTTGAATAAATTGAGTGATTGGGCAAGCAAATGGGGATGCGAGTTCAATGTTGCAAAATGTAAGGTTTTAAAATTTGGAAAACAAAGATGGGATGCAGAATTTATGCTTGGTGAGAATATATTGTTGGAAGTAGAGGAAATAAGAGATCTGGGGGTGATAGTGGATAAGGATCTAAAATTTAGGGGACACATCGCCAAAATTGTGAAGACAACACAAAGACTTCTGGGAATGATGCGGAGGACACTGACGTGTAGAAGTAGGAAGATTCTTGTTTCATCGTATAAGACTTTGATTAGGCAACACATGGACTATTGTGCCCAGATTTGGTCACCTGGTTTTCAGAAGGATGAAGAGATGTTGGAAAGGGTCCAAAGGCGACTGACTAAGGTAGTTTCTGACCTCTGGAATGTCGAGTATGAGGAAAGATTGAAAAGATGTAATTTGCAGAGTCTAGTGGAGAGAAGGAAGAGGGGAGATATGATAGAGACCTACAAGTTGGTAAGAGGTTGTTATAAGGGAATTAGGATCAATGGTGGAGAAGTTCTTCAGAGAATAGTGGGAGATCAGGGGAGAACCAGAGGTCATCCCTGGAAACTGTATAAAGAGGGTGTGAGTAGGGGAGTGAGAGGCAGGTTTTTTTCGTGCAGAGTTGTGAGTGATTGGAATGCCTTGCCTGAGAGTGTGGTGTCTGCAAGGAGTTTGAATGTGTTTAAGACACGGTATGATGAGATGTGTGTGAGATAAAAGGACCTCCTAGATGAGTCCTTGACTCCATGAGGTCTTGTTTATTAATAATAATAATAATAATGTGGAAGTATAAAGTGGGTGATTATGGGAAGCTCTGTAGTCAATTAGCATCAGTATGTTGGGTAGATGAGCTGTGCAAAAAAGATGTTGAGACTGCATAGAAATTCACAAGGCAGTATCTGACACAAGTAATGTATAACTGTATACCAAGGGTTAAACAAGTAAATAGAGTAGGAGTGAAATGGATGAACAATGAAATCAAGCAAGCCATGTTAAAAAAGAAAATGCTATGGAGAAGGTACAAGACAGTTGGTGGTGACAGCTAGGAAGGTGACAAGGTAAAGAAAGAAAAGGTGCAGTATGAGAAAAGATTGGCTGGTCAGAGCAAGGTTAACTCAAGGGAATTTTTTCTGCTATATGGCAAGCAAGAGAAAGAATAATTATGGGAGGTTGACACTAGTAAATAGCCATGGCAGCAGAATAACAGTTGCAAAGAATATAGCAGAATTATTGAACAAGCACTTTATCAACGTATGTCATACTGGTGTAAATGCTGCAGTGCAATATATAGAAGGGAGGCAAGTATTAGGAGAATTGGAAGTGAAAGAATAATAAGAAGTGTATCAGGTGTTAATTGGGTTAGATATAAGGCTGTAGGAATTATTATTATTATTATTATTATTATTACGTGACACAAGAAGACATTGAGAAAGAATGGAATAATATAAAAGAAATTATCGCATTAGCAGCATATGAAAGTCTAGGAACACACAAAAAATATCATAAAAATAAAAAATTACACATATGGGACAATGAAATAAAAACAATAATTGAAAATAAAAAGCTGGCTTTTAAAAGATGGTTAAGTAGCAAAAAACAAGAAGATGAAATTGAATATAAAAAAAGACGACCAATAGCCAAAAGAGAAACCAGAAAGAAACACAGAGAAAGCCGGGAAAAATTTGTATCATATCTAGAAAATGACATACAAAATAAGACCCAGTGCATTCAAAATACTAAAACACATGAATGCAGATGTAAAAGATACTGCAAATATAAATTGTGAAATAGATGTAAAAGAATTCTTGGATTACTTTACAGATCTTTGGATGGATAATACTGGCATCAAAAATAATTACACAAGAAACTTACAAAATACAGTTACACCCCTAATTATGTAACACACGACTTACATAAATTCGCAGTTATGTAATAAATCTACCAGCGCATATGAACACGTTTGAGTACAGTAGGAGATGCCTCGTGTGGTTAGCTCAGTCACTTGTTATCACTGCTAGTTTCATTGCTTTTTTTACCCTTAAAATGGAATGCAAACACAAAACTGAATGTGCTGGTAATAAATCTAAAAAACAAAGGTCTCCAATTACTTTAGAAGAAAAGTTGAAAATAATTCGTATGTATGAAGGTGGGAAAATTCTATCGGAACAGCTCAGGAAATAAATCGACCTATTTCGACAGTGAATACAATAGTGAAGGATACAGTTTGCAATGTTGAAAACATGAAAGGTGAGGTAGCGTGGATGGCACAATTGATACCAAGAAGAGAGCTGGGCCCGATATCAGAGATGGAGAAATTGTTGTCTCACTGGATCGATGATCTGACACAGAAGCAGATACCGTTAAGTTTACTTATTATACAGGAGAAGGCCCTTATACAAGGATTTAAAAGAGCAGGCCAACATCACGGATGCAGAGAGTACATGAAAAATATTAAAAATGGAAAATATCTGATTAATGGCAAAAAATTTGATGTAAGACAGTGGTATGAGTAGCCATTGAATATTTTATTGTATGTATGTAACTTACATAAAATTCGAGTTACGTAAAGGTTTACAGAACGCATTACTTACATAACTCGGAGTGTAACTGTACCTTAAATGTTATGATAGCAATGAAAGAATTAAAGGACAACCTAAATAAAATAAAAAATGGCAAATCAGCAGGAGAAGATGGGATAAAACTCAGAACTGTATAAATTTGCTGGAAAAAAATTTCACCAAAGATTACTAAAATTTTTAAATAAAATATATACAAATGGACAAATACCAATAAAATGGAATACAAGCATAGTAATACCTATATTTAAAAAAGGGGATAAAACAAAACCTACTAACTACAGAGGTATTAGTTTATTGAATACATGCTATAAAATATATAGCAGAATACTTACTGAAAAACTAAAAATATACAGTGAAAAAATATTATTAGAATGTCAAAATGATTTTAGAAAAGGACACTCTACAATGGATGCAGTTTTCTGTTTAAAACTACTTATAGAAAAAAAGAAGAGAATTTAATTTGGAAACTCATCTTTTGTTTATAGATTACGAAAAAGCATTTGACAAAGTAAAAAGATATATACTGTTTGATATATTACAAAGAATAAATATACCTAATATTTTACTACAAGCAATATTGAATATATATAAAGATAATGAAATAAAAAAATAAAAAGAAATGAAAAGTTATCTGAAAAACAATCTATAAACCAAGGAGTAAGACAGGGATGCCTCTGTCTCCAACACTTTTCAATATTTACATTAATGAAATATTAATACAGTGGAACACCTTAAACAATCAAGGAATACAAATTTCCTGGAATAACAAAATAAATATGCTATTATTTGCAGATGATCAGGTAATAATAACAGATAAGGAAGACAATTTACAAAGAGAAATATATAATTTAAACATTGTAGTAGAACAGTTTGGAATGAAAATTTCCATAGATAAAACTAAAACAATGGCATTTTGTGGACAAACTTCAGTTAGAAGCAAAATAGTTATTAATAATAAAATAATAGAACAGATAAATACTTTCAGTTATCTTGGATGTGAAATATCATATGAAGGATAAAAAGACATAAAATTAAAAACATCAACATTTTTACGGATTATAGGCCTGGTAAATAGAGCACTCAACCCAAATATAGTACAAAAAGAAACACAGTTGAAAAATGTACAATACTTTAGCAGTGCACACATTATTATATGACAGTGAAATTTGGGCAATAAACAAACAAAATAAACAAAGAATAAAAACAAGTTAAATGAGATTTATGAAAAGAACTGCAAAATACACATTATTAGATCAAAAAAAGGAACGAAGAAATTTTAAAAGAACTAAAAACAAAATCAATAGAAGAAAAACTAAACAATTATAAACAAAAATGGATTGAACATGTAAACCGAATGGCCAACACCTGACATCCGAAAAAATAATAAAATATAAGCCAATTGGAAAGAGAAGGCAGGGTGTACCTCATAAAAGGATATTGGATGGACAATGAGACTGGAACAGACCAATATGGTCTATACCCGTAATTAGTGTTATGATGATGATGACCTCCAGAGAGTCCAAAGACTCATCGTGGGAGGGCACCTATTCTACAGCTCTCTGTCTCCGCCACTCAATCCACCATTTACAACAAACCGCAACCACCATTAACATCTATGCCAACGCCATCTACTGCCCACCACCACCAGTATTTTCACAGACAATCACAAACATCCATGCCTATGGCAGGATACAAATTTGTAGCCATTTGGCTGGAGAGCAGATTACGCTAACCAACCAGAATGGATGACATATCACTACGTATTCTTAAGGAATGTGCACCACAGTTGGCTATGTCCCTGATCTGGTTATTTAATGAAACTTTTACAGTGGGTAGGGTTCTTAAGGAGTGGAAAGAAGGCAAAATAGTACCACTCCACAAGCATGGTTCTAGGACAGAAGTTTCCACTTATAGACCAGTCTGTATAACTGCAGTTGTAGTCAAGGTGTTGAAGAAATTGGTTAGGAATAGAATACAGGATTGGGTTGATAGATATGCATTCTTTATGCTGGTAAGCATGATTTGTAAAGGGTAGGTTCTGTTTTAGCAAATTACTTGCATTTTATGATAGGGTAATGGGTGTCAGATAAGGGAAAATCATATACAGTGATATTCTTAGACTTTGCAAAAGCATTTGATAGATTACCACATGATAAGTTGGTGTACAAACTGTAGAGGATAGGAATAGATAGCGTATTGGTTTAGATGAATTGGAGAGTAGCTCTCTGAATGATACCAGCAAGTTGTGTATATGGAGCAATGCCTCATAAAAGGAGGGTAACCCATAGCATGCCCCAGGGTTCTGTTCTTGGGCTCCTCATGTTTAAATTGTTTGTAAATAATACATCATGTGGACTAACTGGGAATCTTCAATTGTTTGCTGATGGTGCAAAGTTGGGAACAATTATAAGTAGCACTGCTGATGTTAATTCCCTTCAGGAAGGTTTGAATAGACTTCTTTTTACTTAGACAAAGGATGGGGGTTGTAGTTTTAATATTGATAAGTGTGAGGTGCTGCATTTTGGAGTGCAGAAATATAAGGTCGTGTACTATATCGGTGGTGCCATACTCTGATCTCATCCATTTCCTCTGCAGGAAATGGATGAGATCAGAGATTTGGGGTGATGGTTGATAGTAGATTGAAGTTCAGAGTGCATATTGCAAGTCTTGCAAAGACTGCACATCATAGTGCTGCTATGATAAGAAGCAGTGGCGCACCCAGGGAGGGGACCAAGGGGCCCTATCCCCCCCCAAAGAAAAAGGAAATAAACACTAGAAAATTTTCCAAAAATCTTTTCCTAATTAAAATTCATTTTTTTTTATATTTATGTTGTGTCTTCTATTTCTATACTACTTGTCATATTTTGGCGATCACCGAAGATGCTCAGTCATAGGTCGTATGCAATGCGTAGTGTGTATTCGTAAATCGTCTACTCAACTCGGCCCCCCCCCCAGATTAAATCCTGAGTGCACCACTGATAAGAAGTACTCTAACATGTAGGGATGAGGAAGTGGTTGTACCACTGTATAAAGCACTGGTCAGACCACTCTTAGACTATTGTGCTCAAATTCGGTCACCTGATTTTCAGTATGATACGGAAAAATTGGAGAGAGTCCAGAGACAAGTGACTAAGACAATACCAGGACTTGGCTATGGAGAGTGATTGAAGAAATGTGGATTGCAGTGTTTGGAGGACAGGAGGAAAAGTGGTGCATGATAAGGACATTTTAATTGGTGAGAGGATTTTATCGGATTAACCCAGATGGGATTATAAAAACAGTAGAAGGGGAAAAACCAGAGGCCATCCCTGGAAGTTATATAAGAATGTGGTGAAGAGAGGTGAGTGAGGAGTAGATTTTTTACATGGAGAATTGTCAGTGAATGGAATGTGTTACCAGAATGTGTTGTTAATGTAAGAAGTGCTAAGGATTGTGAGATTCCATATGGTAAATATGTTGTCAATCAAATGAACCTCCCCCGATGAGTATGCCGAATCCATGAAGAGTGCAGTAATAATAATAATAATAATCTGAAATCAAGTGTTAATTTCTGTCTTTCTGGCCTTCAAAACTTACTTTTCAAAGCCAAGTATTGTTTTGTTACTTGACTATCACACCAGCATAACAATTTAGGTTTTAAGTAAAAAAAAAAAATGTTATCTGTTATTTTCTTTTCTTTCTTCACCATAAAAAAATTCTGTAGGGTTGGCAGTCCTGAAATGGAGGTGTTTGGAATGTTCTTCTTCTTCTTTTCAGCTATTTTCTGTCTACTGCTGGACAAAAGGCCTCCTCCAGTTCCTTCCACCTTTCTCTGTTCTTGGAAATGGTTGACCAATTTTTTCCAACAAAATTTGACAGTTCATCACTCCACCTTCTTTTAGGGACATCCTCGGCCTCATTTCCCTTCTTTTAGAATCCAGTTCGTTAGTATGGTGGTCCATCACTCATCTTCTCTTCTGGATAGATGTCTAGCCCATTTCCATTTTAGATGCTTGTGGTAAAGACTGATGTCAGTGATCCGAGTCTGGCTTCTTATCCAGGTATTTCGCTTCTTCTTATTATTATTATTATTGTTTGAGACTAAGTTTCACAACCATATGTGATGACTGGAAATATACACTGGTTAAATGTCTTCCTTTTTAAAATAGAGTAGGACGTCAATGTTTTGAAAAATGCTTTTCAATTTTCTGAATGCACTCCAGGCAAGTTGAACTCTTCTATTTATTTCCTTTTTGAGTCCAAAGTTCCACAGTTTAGATCAATGAGATGACATAAATATGTATATGAAGAGACTCTTTTCAATATTAAGTTTCGAATATAAGTTTTATAAATGTTAACAACATAGTAATACTAGATAGGATTTTGCCATGTATTTTCATTGCATTAACTGCCTAGGATCACAAGTGAGCTTGAAAACCAAGCATTGGTTTTTTTACACGGATCCCTCCTTTGTGTAAATAAATTTATCACTCAACTTTTTTTTTATACTCAACATTCATTTCTTCCTTAATGGAATTATAAGCAAGATGTTATTTAATGCAACATCCTTTTATAAATAGTTTTTAACAACTGAACTGTATTCTACCATCTATATCATTCATTTAAGTGGGAATGATAGCAGGAATGACACACGCACGTACACGCGCGCACACACACACAGAAGGGGGGGGGAATGCAGGGAGGATGCAAATAAAAATACAGCAGAGATAAATTTCTTTTGAGATTAAACAATAACAGTTCAGCTAGTTACTGAGAGATTTCATTATAAAGTCAACTCTCACTATAAAAAACACTAGAATGAATTTATGCACAATAACAAATTATCTGAGAGTCCTAGTCACTTCTCTATAGTTTCAGTGCTATGATAAAGAAATTCACTACAGCAAACTATTCCTTTGGTCTATATGAGTTTACTATAGTGACAGTTGACTATTTTGTAAATTAAAACTAAATGTAAAATAAATTTACTGCTACTTGAGAACAAAGTTATAAAATTTTACACAATACCTGTAATGGCAATTCATGAAAAGGTAACTTATCTTCTTGCTTGTTAAAAAATTGCAATATGCTATTTTCGGAAAGTCGTGTGTATACTACCTTCCAAAATCGACTTCCAGTTATTTTCTTTTTATGAGGTTGCCGAAGTAGCATTTTCCACCCATCCCCCTTAAATTTTTGAGGAAACTCTTCAAGTGGCTGTGATACATCATCATCAAACAGTGGTGTGGTTGGACTTTCTTGGGATTCTGTTTTTCTAATTCCAGCTTCTCCTAAAGCTGGAACAGGTTCTTCATCCTTTGGAGCAGCATTTTCTTCTTGTTTAGTCTGTGCTATTTGTTCTACCATGTCAACTGATTCTTTGTCAAAAGGATTAAATCGTGATATGCCAGTTTCAAAACTTTTAATTTGAGTCTTGGGTGGTGGTGGTAACAAAGGTTTTATTTTCTCTTCTTCTGAATTACCTATAGGTTCCCCCTTTGGTTTTATATTAATGAAAAAATTTAAATTATCATCATCATCTTCTTCAAAAGAGTCTTTTGATTTTAATATAGTTTTCAAATTGTCAGCAGCAGTTCTTTTATCTAAAAAAGGATTATCATTATTCTGTGTTTGCAAAATGTCTTCAGCACTTTTTTCTTTATTAGAAGAATCTTTAATCATAAAAGGATCAAACTCATCTAGATTTACTGAATAGTTCTGTAAGTTATTTGAAGTATGATTTATATTTTCAAATTTTGAATCAAAATCTTTAAATGCATCATCATTTGTAAAGCCAAATGAAGTTTGAATTTCAGCTAATTTTTGATCTTCAGAATGTGTTGTGGTTACTTCTGATAATGCAGTTTTACCAAAATTAAAAGGTTCAAGTGGTTGTAAAAGATCCTCCATTTGGCTGCCATTAGGTTTATCACTGTGAGTAGTTTCAACTAAATCAGAAGTGAATGGATGAGAAATATGAGTAGTATCACTACTTGGCTTTAAATCATAGTTATTTCCACTGCTTTGTCTCCTTCCATCCTTTTCTTGATTATTTCCTTCATTTATTAGAAGAGATTCATATGAAACTAGGGATTTGCTTGTTTCATTTAACTCGTCATTATAAGGACACTCTAAGGTCTCAATTTTGCTTTTATCCATTGTTGTATTATTAGAATGTACAATTTCTGTACTGAAGAAGTCAAGACTGGTGTGGTCAAGATCGATATTCTTTTCTTCACTTTTGAATTCAGTGTTTTTTTGTTTATTTGTATTCTGGGATGATGATGATATGGCCATCTGATCAACATTATAATCTATATCCTTCATTAAATTTTCAGAAGAATCCACAATCTTTGTTTCCATTGGCTCTAATGAAGTTTCAAATAAATTTATATTATGTGTTTCACTAAAACTACTTTTAGCAAGGTCTTCATTTGGATAACTTAAAGAACTGTTTTTCATATCTATTAGTTGTGTTTCACTTGCAAAAGGATCAAATAATACATTGCTATCAGATAAAGCATTCTGATTAGGATTATAAATATTTGTTTTATATATATTATCACTGGTTTTAATGGAAGACGACTGAATATTTGTTTCTTCAGTATTTCCAAATGGATTACTACTTGGCCAAGTTTGTGCACTTGTAAAAAAATCAAAAGAGCTCTCTAACAAATCATTGGACAAACTGGTATAATCTGTTTCTACCAAAAAAGGATTCGTTGTATGTTTTAGTATTTCTGTTGTTTCAGACATTCCCTCTGTGTGTTTTACTGATGTATCAGTTATTTTATTTGGACATATTACATCAAAAGAAGTGTCTACAAAAGTCGATGTCTCAGGTAAGTTTCTTTTATCTATAAATGATGTATCAAAGGGATCATCAGAATCTTTATTATCAAGAAAAAGTAAATCTTGAACATTTGTAAATGTATTAGAAGTAGACGAATTATCTTGAAACCTCAAATCTTTGAATACAGACTGATCTGTTGTAAATTCTTGTAATAAATTTGCTTCTTTTTCTTTATTTTCTTGTGGTTGTTGAGATATTTCTGTAGGTAGAATGTTTTTGGTTAGTTTGGATGAAGGAGGAGGAGGAGGTCTTTCTGGACTCTTTGACTGTAACTGCATTGAGGCACTTTCTTTTTGCAACTGCTGTAATTTTTCTGCTGGAGGAGGAGGTGGCCGAACAGGCATCTTTGGACTTTTGGAACTTACGTCTTTAGTTAGAGGAATATTACTCTGTGAAGCTTGGCTAGAAGGTGGAGGTGGCCTTCTAGGAGGAAGTGGACTTTTTGTAGGCAATGTCAGGGCTTCTCGTCCGTATTCATTTTCAGTTTTCACAACATAAGAAGCAGGTGGTGGTGGCGGTTTTGGAGGAGCTCTAAGGCTCTTTGTTTGAGCTAAAGTTGTTGGACTTTCATTCTGCTCAGTCGCTTGTAACTGATGAATTGACTCTTTGGGAGTTGAAGGCAAAGAATCTTGTGTACTGTCTTTTTCAAAAAATCCTAAACTGTCTTGTCGTATGCTTCCAGCAATGTCTTTAAGCTTACTTAAAGTTGTGTGGGTTTTCTGTACAGTTCCCTGCGCTTTTATAGATAACTGTTGCAAAAACTGCCATTCTTCACCAGGTTTTGGTTTATGCATTGTATTACTCTGCGGTGTCTTGTGCACATCTTCATATTTCTCAAAATCTTCATCATCACCACCCCCTCTTTTATGTTCTTTTATTTTCTTCTTTATAAAATTCATATTGCTGGAAAAATAATTAAATCATAAAACATGTGCATAGTTTTTTAATGTATTGAAGAAAAAAACTAATAAATTAAAAATATATATACATACACACACACACACACCCTGAATTGTGTATATTTTTAAATTGAATTCTGTCACAAAAATGTTGTAAACCTATACTACATTCACTAAGAGTTATACAATCTGGAAACTCTGCTCTACCAACCAAACACCACAATATTTTATATCTATATGGATGGAACTTTTTCAAAAAATACACTTCATACCTATATATATTTATGAAGAATTGAATGACTAGAACCGAGATTTAAGTAAAAAGGTTTTACTATAAAAACACTACTAGTTTTGGCCTGTAACAGGCTTCATCAGGTGACATTATAAAAGAAAGAAAAAAGAAAAAACACTAAACACTGAAGGTTAAAAGACTATGAACAACATACAGATAGTCATTCAGCTGTAATCATGTACTGGCGTTCACGTGATGCTGCAAGCACACACTCTCCCAACAATGCAACAAATGAAAGAACAGCTTTAAATACAACTACAACGTTTTCATGCTAATTATGTATAGAGACTCTCTATGTTCTTCATAGTCTTTTAACCTTCAGTGTTTAGTGTTTTTTCTTTTTTCTTTCTTTTATAATGTCACCTGATGAAGGCTGTTACAGGCCAAAACTAGTAGTGTTTTTATATTAAAACCTTTTAACTTAAATCTCGGTTCTAGTCATTCAATTCCTCATAAAAATATGTATGTTAACCGAGTTAATGATCATTCTTTCATCTATAACCTTTATGACGAGGCTTCTATTATTAATAATAAAAGAAACTTCAACACGACACTGAAGTGGATTGCACTAAGCATCAACAGGTTGGTCTTCTTGAAACGTTGCAAATTTCATGCTGTCTTTCCTAAATTTATGTGCTTTAAAGAAAACATAACAACTGAACGTGCGAGGAGAATCTATCATAAAGCTAAATTAGACCTACTGTCTGAAAGAATCTCGGATACTAAACGAACTCTCGCTTTTCTTTTCAATAAAAAAAAGAACTATAGCGGAGAAACTGGAAGAATCTCTAGATCAGAGGTTCCCAACCCTATGCCTGTGGGCACCATGGCACCCGTCGACCAATTTGTGTGTGCCTGCCGCTGTTCAACCGTGTGCCGTATATTTTGAAATAATCACGCAACAATTCATGGCATGCTATATGACGCATGCGTTAATGACACATGACGAGTATTAAACGCATACAATGTAAAGTAGATGCACATTCGAAGTTGTTCATTCCAGTTTAAGAACTGGAATATCATTATATTCTCCTAATTATGAAGCACTGGGCAATGAAATGCAATGCCAAAGATCACACTAACTTACATACATATATTTAAATTTTTATATAATGTAAACTTTTAAGTAATAAAACATTTAATTATAATGTAAACTTTGTATGTATTCATTTAACAAAAGAATTCAAAAAATTTGCTTGAAAAAATAGATGGTGCCCGTCACCCTATCAGCATTTTAGAATGTGCTCTAGGAAATAAAAACGTTGGGAACCCCTGCTCTAGATAACGAAAGTTGGCATACCTTTAATACATACTGTGAATCTCAAGCAGCTGCAATACAATATAATAACAAAGTAAATCTTATAAGTAAATTTGAAACATTAAAAAGATTACAAAATAATAGGAACTTCTCAAAACCACACATCAATATTGACAAAGTTGTTATCAACAAATCTTCTTATATACTTTCAGATGTAGAAAAAAGTATCCTTAGTAAAGGTCTAAACTTTATTCCTTCCCCAAAATTAATAACAAAGGAGACACTACTTACAAAAATAGAAAAAGCTACTTCTTTTCTCCCTCCACAAGATGCAAAACTTCTACATATTGAATCCATTTTTATTATCAATAACGCAAAACCACCTGCAGATAACATTACTTCAACAGAACACAAAGCTATTAAAAGTTTAAAAAACAACAGAGATATAATTAACCTCCCTGTGGATAAAGGCAATGCAACAGTCATCCTCAACTCTGAAGATCACCAGAATAAAATGCTTGAATTACTACATAATGATACCTACTCAATACTCGAGAGAGAGAGATCCAACTCGTGAACTTCAAAATCGTACAAACAACTTATTAAAAACAACAACTGAATCATCCCAAAACGTTTGCTTATCTCTACTCTCTCCATCCGTTAATTGCTCGCATATATGGTGTTCCTAAAATCCATAAAAAGAATACCCCATTACGCCCAATTGTAGAAGGTATCAATTCTCCGACGTACACTCTTTCAAAATATCTTGCCAAATACCTAAAAAGTTTTTCAGGCAAGTCACCATCCTTTATCAAGAACACTACAGAATTTGTTACATACATCAAGGATATTACAGTTAATGAAGATGACATCATAGCTAGCTTGGACATAACTTCTTTGTTCACTAATGTCCCAACAGATGAAGTCCTAACATTACTCAAGGACAAGTTATCCAAAAAAATGTTAGCTTTGCTTACACATTGCATCAAGTCTGGTTACTTCAAATTTCAAGATAATATATACAAACAAAATCATGGACTGGCTATGGGTAATCCTTTATCCCCTGCACTCGCAAATATTTACTTAGAGGATTTTGAAACCAAGGCTATCTCTTCCTTTATTTTAACACCTAAAGTTTGGAAACGCTATGTAGATGATGTCTTCATTATTTGGAGCCATGGACATGAATCCCTTATGGTTTTCCTCGAACATCTCAATAGCAGACATCAAAGTATTAAGTTTACTGCCGAGCTTGAAACGGATAATTCCTTACCTTTTCTTGATGTCAAACTGACTCGCTCTTCTGGTAAACTCAAAATATCGATATATAGAAAGTCCACACATAACAACAGATATCTGCATAGTCAGTCCCATCATTTCCCACCTCATAAGCTTGGAATAATTTCCACCTTGGGACACAGAGCCCATTCTCTTCTGGATAATCCAAACGAACTTCTTACAGAAATAAACCATCTGAAAGCTTCTTTCGAAGTTAATGGATATTCCAAGAGAATCATTGAAAAATTCCTTCTTAATCCTCCTAGACATCACTCAGAAGAAACAAATAGATTCAAAGGCAATATATCTATTCCTGACATAAGTATAGTATCACATAAATTAGCAAACATTCTAAGAAAATACAATATAAGAACCTTGTTCACTCCACTTCCAAAGATCCGTTTCTTAATAAGCCACCCAAAACCTTGTCATCATCAACTCAAATACCCTGGTGTATATAAAATATTGTATGATTGTGATATTCCTTATTTTGGGCAGACAGACAAATCTGTCGAATTTCGTATGGAAGAACACATGAGGGACATTATTTACAAGAGACAGCGAGCCAGTGCATTATCAAGTCATGTCCTTTTCTCGGGCTAATCCTAATGATGAAAACCAAAGTCACAAAGTCTGCTGGGAAAAATCTACTAACATCTTCCGTTGCAATGATGAACTAGAGAGAAAAATTGTGGAATCTAGAGAAATCATCTCCAATCCTGTTCATCAAAATAATAACTTGAGCTACAACCTCCCAGATTCAGCTGTAATCATGTACTGCCGTTCACGTGATGTAATAGTTATACAATCTGGAAACCCTGCTCTACCAACCAAACACTACAATATTTTATATCTATATGGATGGAACTTTTTCAAAAAATACACTTCATACCTATATATATTTATGAAGAATTGAATGACTAGAACCGAGATTTAAGTAAAAAGGTTTTACTATAAAAACACTACTAGTTTTGGCCTGTAACAGGCTTCATCAGGTGACATTATAAAAGAAAGAAAAAAGAAAAAACACTAAACACTGAAGGTTAAAAGACTATGAACAACATACAGATAGTCATTCAGCTGTAATCATGTACTGGCGTTCACGTGATACTGCAAGCACACACTCTCCCAACAATACAACAAATGAAAGAACAGCTTTAAATACAACTACAACGTTTTCATGCTAATTATGTATAGAGACTCTCTATGTTGTTCATAGTCTTTTAACCTTCGGTGTTTAGTGTTTTTTCTTTTTTCTTTCTTTTATAATGTCACCTGATGAAGGCTGTTACAGGCCAAAACTAGTAGTGTTTTTAAATTAAAACCTTTTTACTTAAATCTCGGTTCTAGTCATTCAATTCTTCATAAAAATATGTATGTTAACTGAGTTAATGATCATTCTTTCATATATATATTTTTTTTTTTTTCCTCTTTTTTTTTTCAAACACATACTTTGCATATATGAATGTGCATTCACATGCATTCTATATAAGTATAAAGTGCATTTCATAAATTTCATTTCATTTATTTGACATCAGAAAAGAATGAATACTGATTGAGGGTGAGGAAAATGAGCAGAATGTGAATGAAAATATCAAAGTAGAGAGTGTAGTAGGGTTGGAACATCATGAAGTTTTCAAAGATGTTGATTGGGAGGATGCATGTCGAGCAAGAGTAGGTAGCTTGCTGAAAGAATGATAGATGCACTGGAAGAAGAAGAAGTGGAATGTTTCAAAAACAAGTTGAGAAGCATGAAAGAAGAGATTAGGTGACTGGAAACAATGAATGTAAAGCGAATCAGAGTAGGAGTTATGAGAATGATAGAAGGAGAGAGAATAGGAGAATCAGTGAAAGAGAGGGAGTGAGAGAAAGGTGAGACAGTGCAGGAACAAGTGACAGAGAGATGACAGGATGGCTGGTAAGTGGGGGAACAAAGAAAGAAAGTGTAAGTGGAGAGTGAGTGAGGGATGCAGGTGAGCAAGGAAGAAACAGAGTGGCAATAAGTACGATGTACGGAGACTCAATGATCCATAGTATAAAATATTTCTATATTGTATACCATGGATCAGGGTGCCAGAGAAGTATTTGCCTGGAGGAACAATAGATAGTGTGACTATGGCAATTAAACAAGATGAAAGGGTGGATGAGATGATTGTAACAGTGGGCACAAATGACTTGAGAAGCAGTGTAAATCAGGTGACAAGAGATCTGAGGTTCATGCTTGAGGTTGTGAAGAGAGGAAAGTAATGAGTGTGTTGCCCAGGTATGATAATGCAGAGCTGTGGAGAAAAGCATCTATAATCTATAGTATAATAGCCAGAATGTGTGAACAATAATGAATGGTATAACAGCTACATAATCCAAGCCTCTCTTTTGAGAGGCTTTGATTACATGGATGCTAGGAGGACATTTGAGAACAAAAGGAACTGTATGCGAAAGATAGCTTGCATTTGAATGAGGAAGGACATAGCATCTAGAGAGAATGTTGTTCTCCGAACAAGTCAGTGTATCGATGCAGGGAAACCAGAATTATCTGGGTGGATGGCAGCAGGGGGTGGCCTCTTGTGAGAATAATTGCTTGGAAGAAGGTGGAATACATCATGTAATACTGAATCCAGTGGAGTCTGGAGGGGGATAATAATATGTATAAAATCAGTGACAATGCCTTGATTCTTTATACTAATGCCAGGAGAATTCAGAATAAAGGAGATGAATTGGTGGTACTGAGAGCATCAGCATGTCCAAAGATTATTGAGATCTCTGAGACATTGTTGATGGAAGATGATATATTGACAGGAATAGAAGAAGTAGCAGGGTATAGCATTTTTTGACAGGATACGAAGGGCAAATGTGGTGGTGGTGGTGGAGGAGTAGTCCTCCAGTGAGGTGAAGTGGTCCTCCAGTCTGAGAATATAACTCACCACTTATGATAAGTGGTGAGTTATATTCTCAGACTGGAGGATTTGGAAGGCAATGGCACTAATGTTTTTGAAAGCATATAATGTGAGCTAGAGGTGGGCAGGACAGATATTTAGTGAGGAGTTGCTATAAGCCAGGGAGAATAAGGGTGAAGAGTGAAAGATGTTTAGGTAGTTAATCTTGGCGAGTGCAAACAAATGATTGTTATGGGAGATGTTTTAACTACAGCAGTATAAATTGGGAAGAGGAAACTTCATGTAGTAGTAGTAAGGGAATGGAATTTCTGGAATTCTTGATGGACAAATGTAGTAGAAGGAATACGAGGTTCAAGAGTTTTAGGTTTGGTCATAGCGCCAGAAGATCTGATTATAACTAAGAAAGATATCTCTTCCCCCAATTTAAAGAGAGCAACCATGTGGTTTTGACTTGGAAGATTAATAGTTATGCAGGAGTATCAAAGAGAAAGGAATGTATGTGGAATTATAAGGCAGGTGATTATAATAGTCTTAGATATCAGCTTGGGGCAGTTCCATAGATGGAGGAATTGGAAGAGGGAGATATCATCAGTGCTTGTGAAGGAATATATATATTATCAGCAATAGCAAGTTGTGTACTGCAAATGAAGAAGAGAACACAATTTGGTGTAAAGTGGATGACAAACAATATAAAATGGGAACTGTAGGTAAAAAGATGTTATAAAAGAGATATAAGGAGAAAGGTGGATAGCAGATACATGAAGAATATAAAACTCAGGCCAGGAGAGTGACTAGTATGGTAAGGAAGGCAAAATTAAAATATGAGAAGAGATTGGCCCTGAGATGAAAAGAAAATCCTAAGAATTTTTTCATTAAGTGGCCAGTAGAAGAGAATGATTGTGGAAGAATGACATTGTTGGATATAAATGGTAATAAAGTGACTGATATAAAGGACATAGTGGAGGTTGTTCAATGAACACTTTATTGGGGTATTTCATCCTGGAGAAATAGATTTTAATACTAGATGGATAGAGCAAGTTTTGAGGTTTAGAAGTGCAAGAGGAAAGTGTGTTTCAAATACTGAGTACTCTGGATGTGAATAAAGCAGTGGGACTGGATGGAATTTTGCCATGGGTTTTGAGAGAATGTGCTAAAGAATTGCCAGCTCCATTGATCTGACTTTTCAATGAAAGTCTGGCCACAGGAAAGGTGCCTAAGGAATGGAAATCAGTTTAACACAGCTAAATGTAATGTCTTGAAGTTTCGGATACATCGATGGGAGGCTGCATACTCTGTTGTAGGAACTGTACTGGAAGAGGTGGGGAGGCACATGGTCTGGGAGTGATGATTGATAGAAACTTAAAATTCGAGGAACATATTGCAAAGGTGGTGAAAGTTAGAAAGTAACCCAGAGAACTGCTGGAATACTGAGAAGGATGCAGACCTGCACAGATAAAAGAGTTGTCATTTCCTTGTATAAAACTGTGATCAGACCACACTTGGACTACTCTGCTCAAATCTGGTCCCCCAGGATTTGAAGGAGATAAATTAACCGTGGAAAGAGTGCCGAGGCAGATAACAAAGATGATATTAGGACTGTACAATGTTAGTTATGAGGATAGGTTGAGAGAATGTAGACTGACTGCAGAGTGTGGTAGATAGAAGAAGGAGAGGTGATATGATTGAGACTTTTAAACTGTTGAGAGGTTGTTACAGGGTTGACACTGAGAAGGTCGTTTGTTTGCTGAACAGGGGGAAGAAGCGAGGACAAGGGGCCATCCCTAGAAGTTACGAAAATTAGTTTTGAACAAGTGGCTGAGAAGTTGTTTCTTTGCATGGAGGATCATTGAGCCATGGAATGCATTGCCTTATAGAGTGGTGAGAGCACAAATGGTAAATAGGTTCTGGGAATAATATAACAGATTTTTTCTAGGGTGAACCTCCCATGATGAGTCTTCTAACTTCACAGAGACCTGAATCATCATAACAATGATTATTATTATTATTATCATCATTATATGCTTGAAAAATTTACTTATATTAAACAGACTGAAATACTTTTCAAAGACAACTGACATCACCAAGTGAAAGACTGAAGGAAAAGCAGTGAAGAGAAGATGAGTGGGAATTGCAATGTGGAGGTATCATTGTAATAATAGAAATTTTATACTTTTTATACTGCTTAATTAATGAAACATGCTAAGAAAAGTTTTCATCAGCTTTTGTATTCATTGGAAATGTAAATTTATGTACTTTAACTGAAGATGAGATTGCAAAATATTTTAATAACTTCAAAAGATCTTACAAATAATTTTTATATTAATTATCTTTTCTTGATATTTAGATGATATAAATTATGAAGAATATTTTTAAGCTGCTGAACAACTTGTAGAAGTTATGAAGATAAATTGGAGCTGCAGAAATAATGAGAAGCACATTGACAAGAATAAGTGAGTGATGAATCAGCACATATATAGTGAGTGACCGACATAAAGTAATGAGGGACCATATATACAGCATTGGGCAGATGAGGGTACTAATTTTTTATTGATTTCAAAAATATTTACATATATTTGATGGTGGAAATAGCAATATGCTAGCCTTTTATGATAAAGTTACAAGAGTATTAGATGAGGGAAAGACATATACTGCCATTTTCCTACACTTAACAAGGCATTTGACAGGGTGCCACATGATAAGCTGATATTCCAGTTGCAGCAAATGGATGTGGATGTCAAATTCGTCAACTGGATTCAGGATTGGCTGTCCGATAGGTATTATTATTGTTATTATTGTTCCGGGCAACTCCAAGGAGTCGACAGACTCATCGAGGGAGGCCCTAACATCATGTCAAGAACAACTATTCGACATTGACACAGTATCTATCATACCTTGCCTTGAACTCATTCACGGTCGTAGCACCCACAACAGACCCTGGAAGCTTATTCCACTCATTCACGGTCATAGCACCCACAACAGACTCTGGAAGCTTATTCCACTCATTCACGGTCGTAGCACCCACAACAGACTCTGGAAGCTTATTCCACTCATTCACCACTCTCCAAGTAAAAAACCTAGCTCTAACACCTTGTCAACCACGCTCTTGCCCAGCTTCCATGCATGGCCCCTAGTCCTCCCACCACCAGTCATATTTTCAAAAATATCTTCTGGATCAATCTTATAGAAACCCTTCAGTAATTTGAATGTCTCAATCATATCACCCCTCCTTTGCCTATCATCCAATCTCTGCAACCCACAAATCTTCAACCAATTCTCATAAGGTTCATTCCACAGACCTGCTATCATCTTGGTCACTCGTCTCTGGATCCTCTCCACTTCCTCCCCATCACGAAGAAACCCTGGTCCCATAACTGGGCACAGTAGTCCAGATGGGGTCTTATCAAGGCTCGATACAGAGGAACAACAACTTGTTTGTCTCTGCATGTTAAAGTATTTTTCAGAAGCCAAGTGATTTGATGAGCTGATTAAGTCACTTTTGCAATGTGCCCCCTAAACTTCAATTCCCTATCCACCAACACTCCCAAATCCCTGGCCTCATCAATCTCCTGGAGTACGGTTCCACCAATGTGATATACTGCTGCTATTCTTTTCATCCAAAAGTGCATAACCTTACACTTTGCCACATTAAATTGACATCCATTTTTCCTAGCCCAGTCCTCCAAACTATCCAAATCATCCTGTAAAATTTTGACATCCTGTGCACTCGCAATTGCTCTACCCAACTTTGCATCATCAGCAAACAAGTGAACACTTCCTCTCAAATCCTTTCCTATATCATTGATGAACAAATTGAAAAGCAGCATCAGAGAGTTGTGTATGGTGGAGCAATATCAAAGAGGCAGAAGGTTAGAAGTGGGGTTCCACAGGGCTCAGTACTATAACCTATATTGTTTAACCTTTATATCAATGACATTGTCCGTGGATTGCAAGGGGATATTCGGTTGTTTGCAGATGATGTGAAGCTGGGAAGGGTTATTAGTAATAGTGCAGATGTGGTAGCCCTGCAAGAGGATTTGAATAAGCTAGATGGATGTACAAATGAACGGGGGGGGGGGGGCGTCAGTTTAATGCAGTAAAATGTAAGGTCTTGAGGTTTGGGACACATCGATGGGATGTTGCATACTGTATGGTAGGAGTTAAACTGGAGGAAGTAGGGGAGACAAGAGATCTGGGTTTGATGATTGATAGAAACCTGAAATTTAGAGGACATTGCAAAGGCGGTGAAGGTAATACAGAGGATTGCTACAATAATGAGAAGGACACTGACCTGCAGAGATAAAATGGTTATCATTCAGTTGTATAAGACTCTGATCAGACTACACTTGGACTACTGTTCTCAGATCTGGTCCCCAGGATTTGAAGGGGATAAATTAACTGTGGAAAGGGTACAAAGGTGGATAACAAAGATGGTGTCAGGACTGTACAATGTTAGTTATGAGGATCAGCTGAGAGAATGTGGACTGCAGAGTTTGGTGGGTAGAAGGAGAGGTGATATGATTGAGACTTTTCAACTTTTAAGGTTGGTTACAGGGTTGACACTGGGGAGTCCTTTTGTTTGGTTGAACAGAGGGAAGAAGTCATGACAAGGGACCATCCCTGGAAGTTATGAAAGGAAACTGTGAGAAAGAGGGTGAGGAGTGGTTTCTTTGCATGGAGGGTGGTTGAACCATGGAATGCATTGCCTGATAGAGTGGTGAAAGCGAGAATGGTCAATGCGTTTAAGGAGTGGTATGAGAGACTTTGTGTTTCCTAGGTGGGTCCTCCCTCGATGAGTCTTGATTGACTTGTGTTTCTTAGAAAGGACCTCCCGCGAAGAGTCTTTTGACTCCATGGAGGCCTGAATAATAATAATATATGATGTATGTTATCCTTGACAAGAAATTATATTCTTGTTTTAATCCATACCCAACTGTAAGCAAAGAAACTTTGCATCTGAAGTATCTTCATAGTCCATCTGATATAGAAGTTGTTGATTTCACATTAACTGCCTTAGTATTCCACAATGCAAAGCACACTACCATTGTAATGTGTACATTGCTATGCATTATAGGAAGTGCCACTATCCAGACTGACTTCACTACATAAGTACATGAATTGTCACCAAAAACTAGGCAATCCTTCAGATCACTCCAAATTAACGAGTGAACCAACAAAATCATTCTAACTCATTACTCTTGATCTGAATCACTCAGGATAATCAGCAGTGGTTCTGCCAACTGCAAATCCTCAGTTGCACCCAGTAACAGGCAAAAAAACATACCACTGAGCCAACACCAGCTTCAGCAAGCAAGAACCGCTAATATCCCAGGGCAAGTACTTACCAAGGGACACTTTAATAGAAGCCATGCCATAGCCAAACATCCAATGGAATACAGTAAAACCACTGCAGTAGATAATCTGTCAGATCACCAACCTCAATGAGTAACCCAAAGGATCATTCTAACTCATTATTCTTGATCACTCCAGGATACCGAGCAGTGGTTCCACCAGACAACTCCTGCAAGAGAGAGAGAGAGACAGAGAGAGCAGGTAATTTGCATAGAGAGTGATTAGTGAATAGAATGCATTGCCTGAAAATGGTTAGTGAGTAGAATGAATTGCCAGAATGTGGTATGTGGATATGCTGAATGAGTTAAATGCACAGTTTGATGAGATTTATGTATGACAGTTTGTATCTTCCGCAATGAGTTTTTTGTATGAAAATCTGATGTTAATAATAATAATAAATTGAAATAAGATTAGCAGATAATCCTACTGAAATTGCAGATGGCCATTTACTTCAATTAATTAGCTTTAAGGAAAAACAAGATAAAGAAATAAGTAGAAGAATCACACTAGGAAACAAAACATTTGGCTGAATAAAAATTATCCGTTATGAGATTTACCTGTATTTTTAAAAAGAAAGCTATTTATTTTATTATGTGCATTATTCCAGTTTATCCATTGATATGAGACATGAGTCACAACTAAAAAAACAGGAACACAGATTGTATGTAACCCAAAGAGGTCTTAGAGAGATGGCAGGATAGAGGAAACTGTGAAGTATTGTAAAGCATGTAAATGGAGATATGCTGAATATAAGTATTACTTCCAAGCATCATGGAGGCTGCAGACTCATTACAAGAGGTCAAACACTCACAGATCACAATGGTTATCATATGTGAACTTGAATACATTCAATGCTGGAGAACTCACCACCCAATCTGGGATGTATTCCAATAATTTACCATTCTACCTAACAAAAAAGCTCCTTTTCACCTTTTTACTCACATGATCCCTGTACAGCCTCCAGGAGCTCTTACATTACCCATTATCCCATGCAATAATTCCCCTGTATCTATTTGGTAGGCTCCTTTCACCAGTTTATATGTCTCAATCATATCACCCCTTCTCCTATCTACCAAGCTCTGAAGACCAATCCCTCAATCTGTCCTCATACTCAATATTCCACAGTCCTGAGACAGTCATAGTTATTCATCTCGCATACTCTCTCTCCAATGTTTCCTTATCACCAATATATCCAGGCGAACAAATATGTGCACATAAATCCAAATGAGGCCATAAATCAAAATTAAGCATTGAGCAGATACTAAGAAAAGGAAAGTTTGGTCACCAAAGAACATGGTGTAAAGATGATCTGTAAAGGTTTGATGTGAAATGGTGGATGTCAGCTAAGGACAGAAACAAGGAAATTTACAGGGGGAGGCTTATATCCAGCAGTGGATGGAAAGGGGTTGAAGAAGAAGAAGTGCCACTATATAAGCAAAACTGTATTCAACTTCTCACAGAAACAGAATGGTGGTTTTAAATGGAAATATGCACTCAATCTTGGTAAAAACTTGGCAAAGCACTCAAGCTAAAAAGGAGCCAGTCTTTTTAGCTTGAGTCTTTGAACTTCATCTTCCCAAAATACATTGACTGGAATACTGAGTATGTCTCCTCTTTATCCAGCATTTTACATTTACAACTATTCTGTGAACCTTGATTTATTATTGACTGCAAACAACCTCAATTAACAATTATGATAGTAATTACAATAGTAAGTACACATTAGCATACTTACTGATTGTAATTACATCGTTAATTTTTAATTCTTAATAAATAATTTCTAATTAATAATCTGAAAAAAAACTGCAGTAACTACTGCTACTATTCTGCTTTTGATGACCCATTGAAAACAAAGTGAAATACATATGTCACTATGCAAATGAAAGACATTAATTTTTGCAAGCTTGAACTCCTAAAACTTATTACATACAGAAGCAAAGAGATGCTTAATGAAGCATTCAGCAAAGCTAATTAGCTTTAAGGAAAAACAAGATAAAGAAATAAGTAGAAGAATCACACTAGGAAACAAAGCATTTGGCTGAATAAAAATTATCCGTTATGAGATTTACCTGTATTTTTAAAAAGAAAGCTATTTATTTTATTATGTGCATTATTCCAGTTTATCCATTGATATGAGACATGAGTCACAACTAAAAAAACAGGAACACAGATTGTATGTAACCCGAAGAGGTCTTAGAGAGATGACAGGATAGAGGAAACTATCTTTATTATTATTATTATTATTACCACGGGCTACTCCAGGAGTCCTTAGACTCATCGAGGGAGGCCCTAAACATCATGTTCACGCAGCTGTTCAACATTCTCACAGTATCTATCATACCTTGCCTTGAACTCGCTCACTGTCATAGCACCCACAACAGACTCTGGCAGCTTATTCCACTCATTTACCACTCTAAAAGTAAAGAACCCAGCTCTAACACCCCTGCTAACCACGCTCTTGCCCAGCTTCCATGGGTGTCCCCTAGTTCTCCCACCACCAGTCCTGATCTCAAAAATATCATCTGAATTAATCCTATAGAATCCTTTTAGCAATTTGAATGTCTCAATCATGTCTCCCCTTTTCCGCCTATCAACTAGTTTTTTACAACCCACAAATCTTCAACCTGTTCTCATATGGTTCATTCCATAGACCTGCTATCATCTTAGTCACTCGCCTCTGGATCCTCTCAACCTCCTCCCCATCAAGAAGGATGAAGTATACAGCATCTTAATGAAGTATACAGCAAAGCTAATTAGCTTTAAGGAAATACAAGATAAAGAAATAAGTAGAAGAATCACACTAGGAAATAAAGCATTTGGCTGAATAAAAATTATCTGTTATGAGATTTACCTGTATTTTTAAAAAGAAAGCTATTTATTTTAGTAGTTGTGACTCATGTCTCATATCAATGGATAAACTGGAATAATGCACATAATAAAATAAATAGCTTTCTTTTTAAAAATACAGGTAAATCTCATAACGGATAATTTTTATTCATCCAAATGCTTTGTTTCCTAGTGTGATTCTTCTACTTATTTCTTTATCTTGTTTTTCCTTAAAGCTAATTAGCTTTGCTGTATACTTCATTAAGCACAGTTTCCTCTATGTGGTGAAACATAATAACTTAGTATCTTTCTGTTGTAACATGAGGAGTGCAACAGAAAGATACTGAGAAGACTCTGTCATACCAAATAATAGAGGGGAGAAGAATAAGTAGACATTCCTTACATTCCAGAACTAAGTAAAATTGTAGTGATGAATGGAGTGAAATATTTGTACTGTTTGGAATGTACTGTTTTCCAGAAATATTGGTGTATTAATTTCAGAGTCAGTCTAAAGAAGTACTACATGCATAACGAAAGCTAATATTACTTTACCTTGTTGATATATGAGACTCCATGAAGGCAAGTAATAATGACAGAAGAAATTAAAGGATATACAAATTAAAAATCATAAGGAATGTCTTAGTTAATCTAATTTCTTATATCTGCTTATGTAAATACAATAATATAGAGCAAATTAGAAGTGGAAGATTAGTTGCAAATTTGATTTCATTTTATAGCAAAAATACAAAGCATTATAATAGGATAAAAGTAAACTAAATAAGAAAATGAATCTTGTTTATCTCATTTTCTTTTATTACTCTTCCTGCCATAAATAAGGAAAATGCAGAATTTGGGACAAATGAACAAGAAGCAACCATATTTACATTTTTTAATTAAAAAATTTCAAGATAATCTGTAAGGAATATATATAAAATACTGAGCCAAAGAGAAATTATTAGCCTTGTTTTTATGAGACGATAACAAATTGCAATAATTATTAATTTTTATTAGCACTCCAAAACTATGAAACTTATAGTTAAAAGTCATTTTTAATAGGATTCACTTATCCTCACATAAAAAATAATGTCTTTTTTAAGTTTTCTGGATAAAGTATTAATTTTTTTTATTAAAAAGAAACATGTGAATTCCATGAGCAATTTGTATAGGAAACATTTCTTTCGGTTATTAGAAATAGATAAGTAATAAAAAGAAACTGAAAAAACAATTATTAAAAGCAAGTATTCATTTAATGATATCACAGATTAGGAAGATCTTATATGTAGTCTGGTGTAGTTGCCTTTTCATTTTAAGCATATATATATAGAAAACATAATCTTACAGCAGTCAATTGATTTTCGTTATGAAATATTAATGTAACGAAATCATTAAAAGTATTTCTTAATAAATTTTGTTAAACAATTATAAAATAGTATTTGATTATTAATTAACAAGCAAAACTCATGCATTTAAAATAATATCATGCTACAAAAATTCCACAAAATATTTTATATGCCATATTATTTTCGGCTATATATATATATATATATATATATATATATAACAGTATTTAGCCAATCAATAATTTTATTCTGTTACTACATTATCTTGTTAGCTTATTAATAGGCTATTTATTATAAAGAGAAAATAGGGGAAAATAAAACTTAAGATAATGACAGAGCAAAATCTAATGTTTAATGTATTTCCTATTAGTTCATAATTTTCTTACTACCTTGCCTTTTGCTAAATTTATATTTAAATTATATCAAAAATTGATATTTGCAGTGCATGGCGATACTGTATTTTATTTAAAACCTGCAACTGACAATGCATCTTAAATCGACTTTTCCTGCATTACTCAATCGTTGTGCAATAAAGTTTCAAATTACTCTTCAAAGCGGAATTACACTGCATGAATTACACATATACTCAACGCTACATAAATATAACATTTTCCCTTCCTTATCATAAATATTAATGCGTTTCAACAACTTCAAACTGTGACGAGTAATACGCCGAAAACAATAAATAAATATTTTCCATTAGATATTAGTATTAATTCTTTTATCTGCTCATGACATTTGAAGCTATGTGAAATGTAAACAACAGTTTCTGTCGTTTGGTGATGTTGCTGTAAAATGTGACCTTCGTTTGCACTGCGGCTACCGCAAGCGATAAACCGATGACAATAAGAGTTTAAGTGTTAAATGCAGAACATTTTATGCAGTTAGTTAACATTCAAGTAAACACTTCTAAATATTTAGTAATATTTTCTTTCGATATATAGTATTAGCAGTAAGTATCACCTGCTGCTTGGCAATAGGGCTTTCCTGGAAGATGTTAGCGAACTGCTTCAGCAGCACTCATGCATTTTAATCTGGCTGATTTGGATTGCTGGAGGTTGACTGCGATCAAGGAGAAGCATAATGGCACGGTTGGAAAGGTACTACACACCATCTAGTAACGTTATTACCCCTGCTTAGTAGCAAAATGTCCCCAACGAACTCTGCAAAGAACTATCGCTGCTCTGCGAATATCTCGCAGATCAATAATATGCGTAGGAGTGATGTGTGCGTGTGTGTTGCTACCGAAGAAAATAATCAGAGCTGTCCACACCGTCACGAATTGGTCACGATATTAAGTATATAGTATTTATGCCTTTATTTTGTTTTTAAAATTAACCTAAATCCAGAATTTTTTTTTTTTTTTTTTTTTGCTGCAAGTTTAAAAACCAACCGATTCCGCAAGAAAGTTTTTGGCGAAAAAAGTATTATAATCTATAAAAACACATTTTGCAGTGTTTTTATTGTACGTATTAACATTATTGTTAATACGTAAAGATGTTCTAGTAAGATTACTCGGTTTCCAGTGGAATTGTTTTCATATCCTATTTATATATTTGTCAACTTGACATGTAAGAAGTTCGCTGAAATTTTCATTAGGGCTCCAAAAAATTCAGAGTTCCAGAAATCGGAAATTAAAAATTAAAAAGTATATTTTTGATTGAAAACAAACTGGCTACATACCTTAGTAATAAACGAAAATATTTCATTTAAATATACCTATGCAAAAAAAAAGAAAAAAAACTATAATTAAAATTATATATATATATATATATATATATATATATATATATATATATATATATATATATATATATATATATATATATATATATATATAAAGAAGAAAACTCGGAGTATTGTTTGAGAGGGGGGTGCAGAGGGTAGGAGGGAGAGAGAGAGAGCATTTTTTTTTTTTTTTTTGAGGAGCTGTGAGTCAGTTATCCCCACCGATCCAGTATGAATCCGATTTTTGGAGGCACGAAGTGTTAATAAAAAGAATAACAAAAATTTTAATTTTTAAATATTGAAATATTCTTATGGATTTATTTAAGTAAATTACTAATTAAATAAATGCTAAAAGCCAAATTAATTTTTTATCCCGCCCTCCAAAAAATGAAGACTAGATATACTCGCCCTTTTTTTTTATATCATCTGCCTTCTCAGTTTTGATATTCTACTTCAAAAGAGGCAGAATTAGCTGGGTTTTTCTTTCTGCAAAACTCGCCATCGGGACGAAAATAACACTGAAATGCTACCCTACAAGATACACTGACATTCTCCTGTCACAGATTTCGAGGTTTACTAGAAACCTCCAGTCTCCACAATATCTTTCACAACCCCAGGATACGAATTTTAATATGTGGTGTTTAGAATCTTTATTAGAATTGTCGATAACCTCAATGCTGATAATTTAATTCAGACCATTTTAATTAGAAAAAAAAAGTAGCCAAAAACTATCCGAAATGATACCAAATATTACCTTCTTTCTGCCCGGGAAGATTTGAAATGTTGTTATTTGCTACATTACTACATTTGTCGTAGCATCTCGATATGGTTTAAATTTGACCATTTTTGTAGCAAAATTAGACATAACGATACAAAATGAAACGTTGCAAATAGCAATGAAATCTGAGTTGTGCAGTACGCAGTACTTTTAAATTTGTATATAAAGGGTTGCAATCCTGCCTGGCCGAGTGGTTAGCGTATCTGCTCTCCAGCTGAAAGGGTGTGGGTTCGAATCCCGCCCTGGGCAGAGATATCTGTGATTGTCTTAGAAAATACTGATGGAGGTGGATGGCGTTGGTGTAGTTGCGGTTAGTTGGTGGATTGAAGGAGTTGTAGAGCAGGTGCCCTCCCTCGATGAGTCTTTGGACTCCCTGGAGGTGTGTAACAATAATGAAGGGTTAAATATCTAAGCCACAAAAGGCACAGGAGATTCAATAACGTAATAATGAATTATTAGTTTTCTAGAAATTCTAGGTTTTTTACAACCGATTCTAAAAAAGAAAATAACCGCCCTCTCTCTTTCCTATTGATTTTTACATTTTTTTTTACTTCAGAATTTAAAAAAAATAGAAATATAAAATTTGTAATTCATGAAATATAAACATTTTGTACTAATGTAGTCACTTTTACTTTAATATAATCACAGTTAGTTACAAAATTAGAATATTGAAGATTTCAAAAAAAAAAAAAAAAACCTTTCTTGTTTATTGAAAATTTTAAGTTATATTCTTGACTTATTTTGACACATTTCTGTAGGACATCTTCATTGTCTTGTAATGTAATCTGATCGCCTCCACACAGTATTGTATGCAGATAACATCATATGGATAAAGTTCTTCTGGTTAACCGGATACCTTGTTTTAGTGTTGTTTTCCATATTTTAATAATCTGATCATTATATATACATTATATATATATATATATATATATATATATATATATATATATATATATATATATATATATATATATGTATGTATATATATATATATATATATATATATATATATATATATATATATATATATATATATATATATATATATATATATGTATATATATATATATATATATATATATATATATATATATATATATATATATATATATATTATAATTTACTATACTATATATACTAATATATTTTGTATATTATATATATTATATATAATATTAACTCCGAGTTAATATTAGTAGTCATATATATATATATAATTAATTTAACTGACTAGAACCCGAGAAAGTATAACAAAAACCTTTAATAAATCACGACTAGTTTCATCGGTGCTCTGACTTCTTCAGGTGAGAAAGAAAAAACATAAGACTTATAAAAATAGCAAGGTAAAAAACATGGACCTTCCAGCTTAATAAAAAGAAGTAGAAATTTCTACTTCTTTCTATTAAAAATTAATAAAATTTTAATAAAAAGTCCACGTTTTTTACTTTGTTAGTTACCTTGTTATTTTTATAAGTCTTATGTTTTTTCTTTCTCACCTGAAGAAGTCAGAGCACCGATGAAACTAGTCGTGATTTATTAAAGGTTTTTGTTATACTTTCTCGGGTTCAAGTCAGTTAAATTAATTTTATACATGTATACATCCCGAGTAAATCCTAATTTCAATAATATATATATATATATATTATCGAAATTAGGATTTACTATTATAATTTAATATTATAATTTCAATAATATATATATATATATATATATATATATATATATATATATATATATATATATATATATATATATATGATAACTGATAACTGATGTGGCATGATGGATATCAGTCCCAAGGACTCCAATCCCTTTGTCTCTATGAAATAGTCTTGCATTAAAGATTAGCGAGCACTTGGCTCACCCTATTTAGAGCTGTATGGAGGAACCTGAACCGATAAGGAGAGCTGTTTTCGGGCGCTTATGTTTCCACCTGTCGTGTTCGTCATAGTTAGAAGATTCTCGAATGAGTTGATTTGGATGAACAGCTGCTTTGGCAAAATAAGCAGCAGCACTGTTATGGAGGAACGTGGGAATATCTGGAATATCGGCATCACGGTGCAAGAGAGCATTTCTGACAAACCACGGAGCGTTAAAAATCATACGGAGGCACTTGTTTTGAATAACTTGTAGCTTGTTGATGTTGGTGGGGGAAGTGTGACCCCAGGCTGGAGATCCGTAAGTTAACGATGGTCTGATAATTGTTTTATAGATCCGTAGTTTGTTTTCAGTGCTAACTTGACTTCTTCTATTGAGGAGAGAATAGAGTTGTACAATTGCAGAGTTTGCCCTTTTGCATGCATAAACTATGTGGGAGTTAAAGTTTAAACGGTTATCAAGCTGAATGCCTAGATATTTGGTAGTAGATCTCCATGGGATGGCTGTGTTAAAAAGTTTAACTTCTCCAGAGTGAGATGCTTGTCTTCTTGTGAAGAGAATGGCAGTGCTTTTATCGGCATTTACAGATATTCTCCATTTTCTGAACCAGTCCTCCAATTTTCTTGCTGCAGTTTGTAATCGCTGAGTAGCTATATTAGGCCTAAGAGATCTGCTAAGAATTGCCATATCATCCGCATAACTAGCTATAGTGGTTAGTGATGTGCTAGGAACATCAGAAACAAAGATGTTAAAAAGCAGCGGTGAGAGCAGCGAGCCTTGAGGGACACCAGCAGTGATTTTTTTCATTGAGGATCGAATTCCGCGCAACTTGACCTGGATTTTACGGTCCTGTAGAAAGGAGTTAATAATTTTGGTAAGGTAAAGAGGGATGTTGGCTGTAATTAATTTATAGATGAGACCTTTGTGCCACACCTTATCAAATGCTTTTGCAACATCTAAAAAGATAGCTCCTGTATGCTGTTTCCAGTTAAAGCCTGTAGTGATGAATTCAGTCAGTCTGTGAATTTGCTGTGTAGTGCTATGGCCGGTACGAAAACCAAATTGTTCTTTCGGAATTATGTTATTTTTATTCACCTCCTCATTAAGTCGGTTGAGAATGACTCTTTCTGCGATTTTTCCTAAGCATGATAAAAGACTGATAGGTCTATAGCTCTGTGTCATTTGAGGTGCCTTACCAGGCTTGAGAATAAGGAATATATCAGCTTGTTTCCATCTTGAGGGGAAATAATTTAATCTCAGAATTGCATTAATAATGGCTACTAGATGCATGACAGCTTTGTGTGGGAGGGCTTTAATTGTTTTGTTGGTAATTTCATCTGGACCAGGGGCTTTTTTGTTTTTAAGCTTCCTAATGATTGAATAGATCTCTTTAGGTGAGGCGGGACAGATATTATCACAGCTACAAGGTTTCCGAAGCGCAGAGCGTACACGACGGTGTATCCTCTCTATGAAGGTCAGATCAGCATGCGTATAATTAGGACGGCACTGAAGCTGGAGGGCATCAACGAAAGCTTCGGCTTTTTCATTATCTCTGTAAACAAGACCTCTTTCTCCGTGAATGGGCTGGATGTTAGAGCGATCTGTACGGAGAGCTTTAGTCAACTTCCACAGAGAATTATCTTCAGCTTTGAGAGAACAGAGTTTTCTTTCCCATTGCTGGTTTTTGTGATCTTTTAATGCGTAACGAACTTGGTTGGATGCTCTATTTAGTACTCGACGGTCTTGCGGAGATAGCGTGTTGTGATAGCGGCGTCTGAGTCTATTTTTGTTCCTGATCAGAACAAGGATTTCTTCAGGAAGTGAGTTGACTTGAGCTGGGGTGGAAATAGAACAAGCTGCGGATAAGCCAGCGCGTATTTTACATTCAAGATTGCTGACTGCCAGGTCAATTTCTTCACAGGTGGAGATAGTAGGTACTGAGTCTATGATAGTGTTCATTTTAGCCTTGAATTTTGCAAAATTAGTGTGAGATTGGTTGGGAATGAGCTCAGGCTCCCCCCCTAAACTTAAGAGTACTGGATTGTGATCTGAGCTGAGCTCGTCAACCACTTGAAGTTGAAATTGATGACAAATATTGTTAAAAATAGCAATATCCAAAACATCAGGTCTGCCGATCGCTCCATAATGTGTTGGCTCGATTGGGCCTGCAATAACAATATTTCTCTTCAAGGCAAAATTGTAGAGGATCATTCCGTTGTTGTTAAAACTCTTGCTGTTCCATAAAGGATGCTTAGAATTGAGATCTCCTGCTACAATTATTGCTTCATTTGTATCTAGTAGCTGAGAGAGATCAGAGGGGAGTAAAGGTTTGCCAGGGGGGTTGTATACAGAATAAATCTTTAAGCTGCCTGCATTGTTGGTATGAATTTCTATGCCTGTCTCCTCGAGGTTAGATGTATTAGTCTTCTTAATCTCATTATAGCGGATGTTTCTTCTTACAAAGATGGCAGTGCCTCCTCCTCTGGCATTGAGTCTGTCATTTCTAAGTAATGAATAATTTCTGAGTTTGGGATTATCGCAGGGACGTAGGTGAGTCTCGTTTATGAGGAGAATATCAATTTGTAAATGATCTGTAAGTTCCTGTAATTCCAAACTTTTGTTGTTGAGACCGTTTGCATTCCAGAATATTATCTGTATAGAATTTGATGTTGAAGCTGAATTAGTCATTAATCATGGAGAAGATGACTTGAGTATTCCTAAGGAATTTGTTGGTATCGGCCTGGCTTGGATTTGTTTTGCTGAAGGCCATTAGCATCTCCCCTAGTGAGGCAGCAAGAATTGCTGAGGAATTTTGACTGCTAGCTGCAGGGAGTGCCTCGGTGTTACGTGAGGAAACCACAGAAGCATAAGATTTATCTGGTGTAACTTTTCGTGCTTTGATTTCAGGCACATATCTCACAATATTTTTCTGCGTGGGCTGAATTAACTCCTGTCTAGGTTTTTGAAGGTTGGATGGATAGAGAGAACAGCCCTTGTAATTAGCAGGATGTGGGCCACTGCAGTTCGCACATTTAGCAGGTGTGGACTTTGGTTTGACGCAAGTGTGCGAGGGATGGTTGCCACCGCATTTCACACACTTGTAGTCTGCTCTGCATAACATTTGTGAATGCCCAAATTTTTGGCAGCGATGGCATTGACCAGCCGATGCCTTTCTTCTTAGTGGCTCGGTCTTGATGACCAAATTGCAGACTATTTTAAGATCATAAATTTCTCTCTGATCTTTACTGATCTCTACTAAGACCAGAGGCATGGGACGCTTGTCTGCTCGATACATTCGAGAAATCTTTATTGGCTCCAAGCCTTGTAATCTAAGGTCAGTAGCTATTTCTTCTGATGTTATGTTTTCTACCAATCCTCTGATCACTACCTTGAGGTTCTTTTCACTTTTGAGTTGGTAAGTATGGTATGGAAATTTATGATCATCCATAAGTCTGGTGAGCTGGCGGTAGTCCGTTGTTCCTTCAGGCTGTATACGGACTCCGTCATCTGTGTTTTTGGCTGATGAGAACTTGATGTTATTTTTCTTCATCGTCTCTGCAAGCAATGACCATTTCTCCTTAGATCGCAAGACTACTGGTGGGATCCTCTCTTTGGGCTGTGTCGGTATATTTGTCTCTGTTCTTGCGCTAGATTGTGCTGATGTGTCCATTTGAGGTACAAATTCAGGTTCTGCAGCAATAGACTCTTTCTTTCTCTTCTTTCTGCTGACTTCCTGATAATCATTGGAATCTATGTCAGTTGTTGTGACGTTGTCATGTGTATTGTGAGGAGAAATTTCGGAGGTTTGAGGGTCTTCTGTCTCGACCTCCATAACCTGATGAATTTCAACTCTTCCTGGCCATTTCGTGTGCAAAATGTTACCAATTTGCCGAAAAATAGCTAGAAGTTCTTTGAAAGAGAGATCCTCATATGGTGAATCCATAATTAAATCTAGACTTGAAGTGGGGGAAGGATCTGCCTTGTCCCTTCAACCACCAAGTGCTGCACAGGGCAGGGAACAGGAGAGGGCCTGAAAAATGTTTTTGAAGATGAAATAAAAGTCTTACCTGCTCTGATGATCGAGCACTCTGTTGACGCTGGATAATGCACTGACGAAAATTAAGTGACTGTTTATAACAGCAAGCTATTAACTACTATTACAATGAATAATCATAAAAAATCGCTAAAACATATCAATTAAATTCACAATTCATCATCAATAATACCCGATACGAAACACTAACACACTCGACTGATAATTCTAAAATCAGAATTCTCAACATCGACTACTCGAGACGCCATCCTGAAAAATATCGACTACCTGACTACTTCCCGACTACCCATAATCACTCATATATATATATATATATATATATATATATATATATATATATATATATATATATATATATATATATATATATATATATATATATATATATATATATATATATATATATATATATATAGGGTGTTCGGGATAAATTTGACATATTTATAATTTATAATGACATATTTATATATATATATATATATATATATATATATATATTGAATGGAGTTCGAAATAAGTTACATCCATGTCTAATACCTTGATTAATTTCAAATTACCTTCTGTTAATTTATTACCTAACTGTAGCTGTATTTTTGTATCTTTATATAAACTTTGTATAGCTTGAATCAAATGTAACGGTTATTTGATTTTTTATTATATTCCATAATTTTTCTCTGTATTTTATCAAAGCCTTCTCATAATCTATACAGGGCAGATGAGTCTTCAAATTAAATTCTCGTCTTTTTTCAATAATTTGTTTTAGTACATAAATATTATGTATGCACGATCTTCCATGCCTGAAATCATTTTGTTCTTCTGAGAGTAGACTGTTTGCAATATTTCTAAGTCTTTTATTCAGAATTTTACTGTAAATTTTGTAATATGTATTTAACAGACTAATTCCTCTACAATTTCCACAATCATCTCCGTCTCCTTTCTTCAGTATAGATATAACCTTAGCTTTTGACCAAGCTGACAGAACCTCACATATCCTCCAACAGTTATTCATTTATTTTAAGAATCTCCACTGTATTTCAAAAGCTTTGTATTTATGGCATCTAATCCGTTTCATTTTCTATTTTTGATACCTTTATTGCTTTTTTTAGTTCTTCCAATTTTTATTGGTTCTATATCGGTATTGATTTCTTCATTATCATTTTCTGTTATTATATTTGGGTCATACCATAAATTCTTATAATGCTCTATCCATTGTTTTTCCTGTATTATGTTGGTTTATGTTGTATCTCTTTCTTCATTGCTTCCTTAATATTTTGTCGGCTATGTCTTGTCTTTCATATATGTATTCTATTTTATTAATAAATACGCCCCAAGAATCTTGGTGAGCTTTCTGTAGTATGGTTTTAGCTAATTTTCTTTTGATTTTGTATATTTCTTCTGTTTCCTTTGTACGTTTTTGAAGGAATGGTTTGTACGAGTATGCCATTCTTGTTTTTAGAGAAACTTGCGCCATAGTTCTATGCAATATATATATATACACGAAAACACAAGGCAAAAGTATTATTTATTAATTAAACTGACATATTCAGCCTGAAATTAACAGACCATCGTAATTGATTTTATAATTGATTTCGAATAAATCAGTTGTTTGCATTCTACCTTGTAAACAGTTTTTTAAGCCACTGACGATAGTCTTAATTTCAGACTGAAATATATGGCAGTATATTTAATAAATAATACTTTTACCTTGTGTTGTCGTGTATATATTATATGCCATTTGTTTTTCTTTTATTACGTTTTCTATATCTGTGTTCCAAATTTTTAATGTTTTTTCTTTTCAAGTACTTCAGAAGCTGCTTTATGAATTATCTTTTTTGAAGTTTCCCATTCTTCTTCTAAATCTTCATTGATTTTGCCTTCTTTTAGATAATCTGTTAATGATGATTGATATAGAATTTTAATGCTTTCTTCTTATAATATATATATGCTTTGTATACTTGTTCTATTTCTTTTTTCCCCTTATTTACTTCATTTCTCCATTTTGTTAGTATTTTTGTTTTAGAAACTAGTAAGAGAGAAAGTATTTTAAAGTACTATATTTAGAAAGTATTGATCTGAAAAATTTAATTTCCTCTGTGAACATGTACATATCTTACACGTGGAGCTAGTTTCTTATTTGTGATGATATAATCAATTATAGATTTTGTTCCTCTGTCTTTCCGAGTATATTTATTTCTTTTTATTTCTTTTTTTTAAATATTAGTTATTTTAAAATTACGGAAAATACAAAAGTTTAGTAATTCTTGACCATTAAATTAAAGATGGCATAACTTTGTTTGCTTACACTTGGATAAAGGATTAAACCAAGAATATCATTTCTTGGCATCTTTAATTTATTATATAACTATAAATATTTACTATTTAAAGTATAGTATAATTTATAGCATAGTGGAAAACTTTCAGTTCTTGACCATTGTCATTCATGCAAATTTCTCCATATTTTCCTAAGACATTTCCAATTGGATAATTTCCAACTCTAGCATTAAGATCTCCTACATATTTATTGAACTTAACTGTTTTTATAGTTCCTCATAAAATTGTTCAGAGTCCTGTTTTTACCTTCTTCAGGGGCATATACCCCTGTGATATTTAAGTAGCTTCCATTTGTTTTAAATTTAACTGTTATAATTCAATCGTTTACAAAATTATACTTTTCTATTCTATTTTTACGTTTATTATCGATTAAAATGGCTACACCACTATAGAAGCTCTCTGCTATGTTGGTCCACTCCACTATATAGCATAGTAAAACCATATACATATATCTTTTGTTCCCTTTAATTTCTTTTTGTTTCTGTTATCACCGCTACATTAATATTTTTAGTTTTTAGTTGTTTTGTTAATTCTAATTTCTTTGTTGCTATGCTTCATGCATTCTACATGGCTACTTTTCAAATGTCCCAGAAAAGGCGCACTCAGGATTTAATCTTGGGGGGACGAGTTGAGTAGACCAGTGATTAGCAAACGTTTTACCTCTGAGCCCCCACCTGACAAGAGAAAACACTGTCAGCCCCCCACCACCGCCGGTTTTATTTATCAAAATAGAAGGTCATATTAAGTTTGACGTTTTATTCAGTTTATTTTGTGTTTTCTACATACTTTTTAACAGTTTTTGACACAAAATAATTAAAGTATCACAATATTAGGCCTACAATAAAAATTAGTTTTAACACTTGCAATTAACCAAAATATGTATTGAAATGAAACAATATTTAACTAACAAGTATTTAATTTTTCTCTGTAAAAATAATCAAACATTTAAATGTCAAAGTCTAATGTGATGGATGGACCTGCTTTTGAGAACAAAGTTTATCAAAACGTGGTGTAATATCAGAAATGGCCAACTATCAACACTGCCTCTGGCACACGCGTTTTATAAGTGGGAGTGAAGAAAATAATTATTAGTTATTTTGAAATTCATGATAATTAAAACCTGTTTCATCAAAAGTTTTTCTTTCTGTATTTTTATTTGTTGTTATTTTTAAAACTGATTTAGGGCAGTTTTAATTTTTATCTGTAGGAAAGTATGCCGCGCCCCCCTTTCAAGCTATTCGCACCCCTCTAGGAGTCGCGCTCCACAGTTTGAGAACCACTGGTGTAGACGATTCGAGAATACAGACTACTCATCGCATACGACCTAGACTGAATATCTGCAATGATCGCTAATTCATAATAGTATAGAAGACACGACGCAACATAAATAAAAAAAAATGAATTTTTATTAGGAAAAGATTTTTGGAAAATTTTCTAGTGTTTTTTCCTTTTTCTTTGGGGGAACAGCCCCCCCCCTTCTGGGTGCGCCACTGGACTTGTTGCACTACAGATGTATATTATATGATTTACCCAATTTTGCCATTGAAACGATTTGACTGAAACTAGTGACCCGTCAAATTTTGAAAGAGATCCTAAATACTAAATTTAATAAAATTTAGTATTTAGGATCATAAATATTGCTCTAATTTAGAATTGTTTTACTAAAATTTTGCAAATAAAACTCTCTCCGGTAGAAACCAAAATTGAACTGACTGGATACATTTCATTGAATATCTATATAAAAATTTCTCTCTCCACCAGCCAAAGCGGAGTGATTTCCATGTATTGTTTCAAAACGTTTTGTCATTTTTCCGCTCCAAACAAATCGACGGAAAGTTCCCAGATATCGAATTTAAATAAAATCTGACGATTCGAGCAGCGGGGATCTCATGAGTGCTATATAACATATTACGAAACACAGTGCTCGTTAAGCAAATAAAAGGGCCATATTATACTTTGTCAGACAGTCCAAATGCATAAAATAGTGTATGTACCAAAACAGCATGCTGTATGTGGACAGCTTAGTACTCACAAAACTCTAACAAGACAACAAGAATATTTCCAATACTCAGAAAAAAAAGAAAGTCGGAATTAACAAGCAACTCTGTTTTGTGCTGCCATCTATCGGAAGGAAGTTAAAACAACTGTAACTCAATAAGCAAAAGCTTTTAAGAAGCCTCGTTGCCACCTATAAGGTCCGGCTAGGGTAACTCGAAAATGCTGGCGAGTGTATTCCCGTAAGCTCTCTGGTCAAATTTCATACGAAACTTTCTTAGTTTCTGTATTCGTCTTTGAAATGAAGCTGGATTTAATATCCACTTGATTTTTATAAATATTCAGAAGCCTTTTTGATTTGTGCTGCCATCTATTGGAAAAAAATAAAACACGTAACTCAGTAACTCAATTCAGTCTTTCCCCACTTGATGGAAGCAAAGGCTTCTATCAAGTGGGGAACGACTCAATAATAATTATTATTATCCTACTTACCTATTCTCTTTATTCCTTGTGGTTTATACCATCAGATTTGGTAGGTTTTTAGCAAATGCGCTTTTTATAACGTGACCATTTCGATAATTGGTAAAATTATCCTGCCACTGGCACCCATCTGACACCAGCGCCCTTGGCAACTACCCCAATGCCAAAGCGTTCCTACGCCTCTACATATGACATCAAACATAATTAAGCTTTTGCTTATTACAGTATTTTCCGGAGAGGCATTTCATAACAGTATTATCATCAATTTAACGTGTAGAAAAGCAAGTGTAGATGGCAGCGCTATGCGCTAAAGGCGATTGTGTAAAGCGATGTAGCTTATGTGTTTCGTTTCTGCCATATAAACTATTGAAGTGTAATTATAGTCGAGGAACCATTCGCTTACCTGACTACCCTCTGTAGAGAAGGGTAAGCCTAAAGGTTGAATCACGTCATGAACATGAATGCTTGTGATTGTCTTTTACTGCATACAGGTTGCAATAAGCAGTGGTTCAAGCTATGAAATTTGAAGGCCCAGCATTCCATGGGTCTAGAGAGAGCTTAAGTTATATATACCTAAGTCCAATTCAGCGCTCGAGTTTCCTGCATTCAACAATTTCGAAGGGACAAATAAATAATGAATCATGTTTGAGGTAACCCTTTAGATTCCAAAACTATTAGCCTCTCTGAGATAAGCTACAGAAGGAAGAACCAGAAATTCTATGTCACAATTGTGATGGACCAAGAGAAAATGAAGTAGCACAAAAGGAACACACTACACTTACTAATGGTTTCAGGGTTTTTTATCTGATGAAAATAAGAATTCACTCACTTTGCTGCATGCAATCTAGAATACACTGAATTTACCTACCAATCCATTGAGGACTGTAAAGAGCGTTAAACATACTCCAGTCGTATTCAGTGATCACCACATGATAGAGGCTAAACTTCAGTATTCCCAAAAAGAAAAACCAAAAACATTTATTGATCGAAACTTTCCATTAAGGAAGTTCAATGAAAAGCTAACAGAGGAAAGTGAATTTAATACGAAAATATAATAGCAGAAGCAGAAAAACATGAAAATGCAATCAGTGCGTGGGAAACATTTAAATTACATACCAAAAAAGGGTAGCTATCCGAATAGGAAGTGGAATAAAGAACCAGCAAAAGAGAGAACAGGAAGAAGATCTAAAAAAATTATCTAGTCTATACTACTCAGGCAGAACAAACAGACAAATAAAAGTAGAAATAAATCGATTAAAAAATATAATAAAATAATTATAATACAAAGAAATGGATGGTGCATGGCTACGGGCGCAGTTAAAAGCTGTAGAAAATGATGAAAGCAAAACATCCATTGCCTGGCTGTTCGACGGAAGAGACAGCAACGAAAGAAGAAGGATAAATGCTCTGCATTATGAAGAGGAAACATGGCAAGAAAATGCAGACTTACTGAAGGTGTCTCACAAATAAAAAGAGAGTGATACCATTGAACGAAATAAATTCGTGTCACTTTTACCCAAGATAACTCAAACGGAGGCTGAAGAGATCGACGCTCCCATTACAATATCGGAATGCAAGAATACAATAAAGCATCTCCTAACAGGAAGATCTCCTGGAGCAGATAGTCTAACCGGTGAATTCTACAAAAGATATGTTCAAAAGTTTGAAAACTTGTTTATGAGGATGATTAAACAAAGTTAGAAACACGGACAAAACCAGCAAACTTCAATAATGGATAGATCACCTTAATACCAAAAGTTTCTGATCAAAAAAACACTGAAGGATAAAAATGGAGAAGTATAACACTATCAAATATAGATTATAAAATAATTTCAAAAATTCTCACAAACAGAATACAGAGATTTCTACAGAAACTTGTGCCGATTAACCAAACCATGATACATCTTAGATGTATATACGAATACTATCAATTGACCAACAGACCATGCATATTACTAAGTCTGGACATCGAAAGAGCTTTTCACACAGTGAGCCAATACGTGAGCGAATCTCTGCACCTATCCAAATCAACTGTTCCGTGTGACAAGGTGATCCTCTCTCTATGTCCCTCTTTGTATTAGCACTCGAACCACTAATTACAGCAATAAACACAAATAAACAAATTCAAAGAACAAATATTCATGGAGAAAGCGAAGCAAAATTGCTATATGCCGATGACATAACTCACTCTAGAAAATGAAAAATCCATGGAGGAAACAATCAGAATATTGGACTCCTTTTCAAAGGCTTCAGCTCTTTGAGTATTAGTATTATCTAAGTATTAGGAATAAAAATTGGAAGTCCAGACTCATGTGTAGATCAATGGAAAGAGTTGTATGAAGTCATATTAAAAAATAAAAATAGTAATATGCGAAATAGACACCTTTCTGTGAGAAGCAAAGCTAGGATTTGCAATATGTACTTAGCTTCTCGACTGTGGTACAAAATACACGTACATAACATTCCACACCACACGGACAATGGACAGATAAATTTCACAGGATCTTTGCGACATAATATGGGGTTTACAATATGAACCAATGCACCGTACGACGCTATTCCACGAAATAGAAGCTGGAGGTGTCGGTCTAGTTAATATATACCTAAAACATTGATAATCAGAACCATAACTGCAGTAAGAGCTCATAATAAATCATACTACGGATACGCAATTGCTTTTCTACAAAAGTGCCTTCCTGACAAAGTCATCACAGAGTTACACAGGCCTTGTGACATAAAACAAAGAAAAAATAATTAAACTTAAATCCGCAAGTCTTAAAGCCCAACTTTAGTCTTAAATTTAATCCTTTCCGCTTTGTTTTGTGGTGTCTGTGTGCATTTGATTTATATATATATATATATACACACTATCTGATCAAAAGTATCCAGACACCTACTAGAAACTGTAATCAGACTTTCCCTGTGGCATACTTTCCAGTAATGGACATTAATACGGGGTGGGTCCACCCTTTGTTTCTATCACAGCTCTAACTCTACCAGGGAGACTTTCTACCACGTGTCGGAACGTCTCTGGAGGAAAGACAGCCCATTTTTTTCTGAAGAGCTGTAGCCAAAGCAGTTCGTGATGCGTGTCGTTGTGGTCGTGAGTGGAGTCAACGTTCTAATTCATCACAAAGGTGTTTTATGGGATTTAGGTCAGGGCTCTGGGCTGGTCAGTCCATTTCTGAAACGTTATTGTCCACAAACCATTCCCTCACAGACCTTACTTTATGGCAGGTAGCATTGTCATCACCGAATTGATCTTCTACTGTAGACAATATTATTATTATTATTATTACGGGCGACTCCAGGGAGTTCTTAGACTCATCGAGGGAGGCCCTAAACATCATGTCCACACAACTATACGAGATTCTCACAGTATCTATCATACCTTGCCTTGAACTCATTCACCGTCATAGCACCCACAACAGATTCTGGCAGATTATTCCAGTCATTTACCACTCTAAAAGTAAAGAACCTAGCTCTAACACCCCTGCTAACCACACTCTTGCCCAGCTTCCATAGGTGTCCCCTAGTTCTCCCACTACCAGTCCTGATCTCAAAAATATCCTCTGAATTAATCCTATAGAAACCCTTTAGCAATTTGAATGTCTCAATCATATCTCCCCTTTTCCGCCTATCAACTAATTTCTGCAACCCACAAATCTTCAACCTGTTCTCATATGGTTCATTCCATAGACCTGCTATCATCTTAGTCACTCACATCTGGATCCTCTCCACCTCCTCCCCATCAAGAAGGAACATATGTGACCAAATCTGGGCACAGTAGTCGAGATGAGGTCTTATCAAGGCTCGGTACAGAGGTACAATAACTTGCTTATCTCTGCTCGTCAAGGTATTTTTCAACAACGAAGTGAGTTGATGAGCTGATTTAGCTACTTTTGCAATGTGTCCCCTAAACTTCATCTCCCTACCCACCTAACACTCCCAAGTCCCTGGCCTCATCATTCTCCTGGAGTACAGTTCCACCAATGTGGTATACTGCTGCTAATCTTTTCACCCCAAAATGCATAACCTTACATTTTGTCACATTAAATTGACATCCATTCTCCTTAGCCCAGAACTCCAATCTATCCATGTCGTCCTGCAAGAATTTGACGTCTTCTGCATTCACTATTGCCCCCCCCCCTACCCAACTTTGCATCATCAGCGAACAAATGAACTGTTCCTCTCAAGATCCTTCCCTATATCGTTAATGAAGAAATTAAACAGCAGTGGTCCAAGAACAGAACCTTGTGGCATACCACTAGTCACAGGCCGTCTTTTGGACTCTACTCCTGAATAAACCACTCTCTGATATCTCTCCATCAACCACCCACCTATCCATCTCACCAACCCTATATCCATTCCCATATGTTGTAGTTTACGGATTAGAATTCTATGTGGTATCCTGTCAAATGCCATAGCCAGGTCTAGCAGTATCACTGTAAACCCACTACCCTTATCCAGTTCAGCCGTCACTGTGTTATAAAACTTGAGCAAGTTACTGAGGCATGGTCTACCTACCCTTCACAAAGCCATGCTGTCCTCCGTACAGTATCTCATTTTCATCAATCCATTCCTGTATTTTTTCCTTGACTACTTTCTCCAAGACCTCGACAACGACCCCTGATATGCTGATCGGTCGGTAATTTGCAACTGTAGTCTTGGATCCTTCCTTATGCAGTGGAACTATTTTCCCCTCTTTCTACACCTTCGGAAATAAACCAGACCCGAGACTCAGATTAAACAGCATGGTCAAGCGCACTGATAATTGTTTAGCCGCTTCGCGCAAGATCCATGCCGGTATACCATCCAATCCCACAGATGTATTCACATTAAGGTTCTGTAATAGACTATTCACCTCCACTTCATTCATCACAATTCCCATATAAACTAATGGTTCCTTCATTTTTTCAATGTCATCACCTGGATAATATACGTTTGCAAAGTGCTCGCTCAGTAACTCCGCTATATCGACTGATTCAGTGGCCTCCTTACCATTATCATTCCTTAAAATAATTTTGCCGTGCACAGTTTTTTTTTTGCTTGCAGCATATTGAAAGAACTGTTTGGGATTCTCTTTAGCTTGCATAGCTAGTTTCCTAGTTTCCTTTCATAATCTGCTTTTGCTTTTTTTACCACACTCGTTACCCTTCTGGCCTGCACTTTATACCGTTCGTGTGCCTGCAGGTCACCCCTTTCTTTAAATTCCCTCAGCACAGTTGTTGTTGTTTTTTTTACAGCTCAAGCTTAATGGTGTTATTCATCCATTTAACCCCTACTTGTTTTACTATTCGGACCCTAGGTATACAATCAGCCATAACCTTCTGTAAATGCTCCTTGACCACTTCCCATGCTCTATCGACATCCAGCCCTTGCAGTTGTACATGCCATGGCACTGATTCAAGCAATCTCCTAAGCTTGTCATACTTGCCAGCATGATAATTCCACATATACCCTGTCTTAATCAAAAATTCCATACCTTTCGCCACCTCCCAGGTCAAGACCTTATGATCACTCTCACCAATAGGTGGCAACATGGTCATATTCATTACAGTCAAATTCTCAGATGCTATTAACAGGTCAAGCACTCTCACACCCCTAGTATTTTCAATTACATGCTGTCTCAGATAGTTATCCCTTAATAATTGAATAAATTCCATTTCCTTGTGTCCTCACATGTGTCCTCTCCTCCTTCCAATCAATGTTACCATAGTTGAAATTCCCCATAATAATTATCCTCCTTCCATCAATTCGTTTATGCATACTATCTCCACCATCTATTCCATCACCTGGTCTATAGCAGCACCCAACTGTATATTTTGTTCTGCCAGTCTCAATCTCACACCAAATGGCCTCAAATGAGCTCTTTTCACTATCTTGCGATACAACTTCAATTCTCCTTGACTGCAGTTCATCAGCTATCATCAATAACACCCATTCCCCCATTTTTATTCTCCCTGTCCCTCCTAAACACATTATAACCTACACATTCTATCCCACTAACTATATCATCTTCCGTCAGCTATGTTTCACTAATGCCAATAACCTGTGGCCAGGAATAGCCAATCAAGGTCAAAAATTCTTCCTTCTTGTTCCTAATACTCCTGGCATTAGTGTACATGAAATGCAGTGAAATCCCACCCCTATCTTGATGCGTTATTCTAACTATCCCATTCCGATTTTTTGTCCTTAGTACTGGCTCGGGTACATTATATACATTCTTACCCTCAACTGTCTCACTGATGTACGCATATCCACGCCCCACCCCCTCCTTGGTAGTTCTAGTTTCCCTGGTTCTGGACATCCATTTTCACTTCATTCAGCAACACTTTTTCCAGTCTCCGCACACCAAATTCATTCAAATGCAGGCCATCCAACTAGTATAAATCCTTTCGCCCATCAAACTCACTCCACAAGTCCACTTAATTCCACACCACACCGTCTGCATAACCTGTGCATAATGTCATTTGCGATTATGGCCCTCCTTCTAAACTCCTCTCTGTCATACCGCGGCAACAGACTCACCATTCTAATTCTGTCACTCTTTTCTTTCGCTACCTTTAACAATACTTTCACGTCCTCTCTCATAAAAAAATTATTTCCTTTCAATTCATTCGTACCCGCCACAACTATCAATTCTTTCATCCTCTGATTTTGCGCTCTAATACTCTCACTTGCATCCTTAAATTTCTCACCCGGTAAGTACGATTTAGTTAAACTCCCATCTGTCACTCGTCTTAATAACGAGTCACCATACAACACTCTTTCCTTCATTTCAGAAACTCTCCCACTCTTACGCTTATTTTACCTTTCAAACACGTGTTTATTTACGTTTTTATACTGTGTGGTGTTACGAGAGGGCCAAGTCCATTCCATGAAAAACACCCCTACACTGTAACGCCATCTCCTCCAAATTTCACTGTTGGCACCACACGCGCTTGCAGGAATCGTTTTCCAAGCATTCGCCAGACCCACCCATCGGACTGCCACACGGTAAAGCGTCAAGGGACTCCAAATCACACGTTTCCGGTTTTCCACTGTCCAGTGGCATCGCTCTTTACACCACTGCAGGCAGTACTTAGCGTTCACAGGAGAAATGTTTGGCTTATGGGCATCTGCTCGACCATGGAACCCCATTCCTCTTAACTCTCGACGAACAGTCATGGTGTTGGCTGGACAGTTAGTAGCACTGCGGAAATTCCGGGTGATTGTTCGATGTCTGGCGATTTCCACGAACTACCTTCTTCAGCGCTCGACGGTCTCTGTCTGTCATTAAACGCGGCCTACCCGACCGTGGTTTTGTTATGGTTCTGCCTTCACGTTTTCACTTCACAATCACATCACCAACTGTTGCTTTGGAAAACTTGAGGAGGGTTGAAATGTCTCCGACAGATTTCTTAATGATGTGGCAACCAATAACTAGTCAACGTTCGAAGCCACTGAGTTCCCTTGACCTACCCATTCTGCTCTCGTACTTCTTATCACTGAACAACACACAGCTCCGCGCCTCATTTATATCGGTGAGGTCGTAGTGACATCTAGACGTCAGTTTACGAATTACAGAGGGAGGGGGGGTCCGGATACTTTTGATCAGATAGTGTATATCCCAATGATGTCTTTCTGACACAGACAAAATATTGGAATCATTCTGTCATTTACGCTGTCATCTTCATCTGCTGTCTTCAAAATTAATCCTATGCACTTCAACTAAATACACATTCAAATATCTTTGAAAGTGGTGACATTTTTGTGTGGGGGAGAGCTCCATCACTCTGATAATAAAAAAATTTCCCACGTATTTGTAGAGACATTTTACTCAGTTTTAAAGAAACATATAATAAATAATATTATAATGATATTATATTATAATTAAAAAGTTATAATGTCATATATAAAAATCCTTAAATATTTTTTATATCTTTATAATATAAGACTGGAGACAGACTACCAACTGATTTTCAAGATTTTTGACTACGTTTTGTCCCAAAGGGCGGCAGGACTCTTCAATACTAACAGAATTTTGAAAATCAGTAGGTAGTCAGTCTCTAGTCTCATCTGTGTCTGGGTGAAAGGGCTGCGAGAATGGAACCGACGGAGTTTAAAAGAGGTGTTGTGACAGGATGTCATGTTGCAGGCATATCTGTTCGGTAAATTGTTGACATATTTGGCCATCCCAAGTCAACAATCAGTGAAAACATACTGAGATGGAATCGCAGGGAGGCAAATACAAGTGCTACCCGCAGTCAACGACCGACCACTACACTCACCGAACGTGACCGTAAGGTGCTACTGTACGGAGGATGATAGGTAAACCGCCATCCATTCGTCGGCCAACATGTTGAATGCGGAGTTCCGGACATCGACTATAACACGAATCTACACTTTTCTTGTGAACCTCGGAACATTCAGAACCGAGGTTCACAAGAAGGCTTTCCATGGTAGGACCGCAATATGCAAGCCGTACATTACCTGAATCGACCTGCAGCGTTGTCTTCACTGGTGCAAAGAGCGTGTATAGTGGGACATGGAAGCTTGGATAGCTGTGTAATGGAGCAACGAATCACTCTACCGAGCAATGAACAGGTGAAGGTGTGGTGGATGCCCTGTGAACGTCTGTTACCAGAGGGCGTAACCCCAACTATGAAATTCGGAGGTGGCAGTGTGATGGTATGGTCCTGTTTTTCTTGGTTTGGCCTCGGACCTCTGTTTGTGGTGCCACGAACATTGAACTTCGAGAGATATCTGAGCATTGTGGGCAATGCGGTGCTTCCTACTTTGTGGCGTTTCTACGGAAATTACTATTGTCTCTTTCAGCAAGACAATGCACCATGTCATACGCTGCCGCTGTAACTGCGTGGACATGAACGTCACCATACTTGATTGGCCTCCACAGAGTCTGATCTCAATCCTACTGAACACGTGTGGGATGAACTCGAGTGCCGTTATTTGAGAAGAGTGCAATGAGGTTTAACCTATAGATTCTCAGCATATACGGTATGCTGAGAAGAAAAAAAAAGTACTGAACTTCAACACCCTTCCCGCCACGCTCTATGAAATATGCCGTTCGACTACATGCACATTAATAGAAGAGCACGTGTAGCATCTACGTCATTACATTTAGCTGTAGCAATGATGTTGACGTTAAGCATTATTTTCGTTCATATGGAGAGCAAACTCGTGGAGATCACGGACTGTTAACACAAACGAGAATCACGGGCGTGTCCTGGAGCAAGTGTTAGTTTACGAAACGCAGTCAACGCCGATCAGTGGTAAAACTTGTGATACCGAGGCGGTCACTACAGAGAATCCTTAAGGAGCTGGGTGCCTCTTCGTACGTCATTCAGGTAGGTCAGTGTTTAACAGAAAAACAGATTACGCTGCATGGTGGGAATACTGTGCCTTCGTGCTGGTCAATGTTTGGTTCTCGGACGAAGCGCATTTCCATCTCAGCTGTCAGTCATGTAAAACAGACGAACTTACGGTTTTCTTGGTTTCTCGAGACCTGAATTTGTCCAAGAGAAACCTCTTTACAGAGAGAAGACACCGAATAGTGTGTTTTCTGCTGGCATAATTGGACCCTGCTTCAATGAAGAGGGTGGTATAACCGTGACCTTGAATAGCGAGAATGTATTGGTTCGTTCGCCCAGGATTTGCATATAATGTGTCGTGCCAAAATCATTTCATTTCGTGCACAGGTATTCCAACAGGACGGAGCAACCTGTGGTTCTAGAGCCTGTTTATCAGAACACTTCCCCGGGAGGTTCATTTCGAGGTTCACAGAATTCCTGTACCCTCCATGTTCTCCTGATCTTACATCACTTGATGCCCACGTTTGGGGTATGTTGAAGGAGTGGGTATTCTACCATGACCTGCCTTCAAACCTTGATGACCTAAGGGATAAAATTTCACGATATGTCCACAGATGTCCTAACCCTTGTTAGGACATCTGTGGACATATGTCTCGAAGATGACGGACAACCTTCGCATGTGCTACGAAACCTGTCGAAACCTATTGAAAGACAAGGTTCAATATTGCTATTTAATCTTTCCAATGTGTTCGAAACAGTTGTGCTAGTTCTGTTGTATTAATTAGTTGTGATTTGTGAAAATTCTCGGTGCTTATAATATTTATGTTGAAGAGGCGTGAAAGGAAAACTTGTTTTCATGTGCACATCAAATGAAGTTATAAATAACCAATTAATCTATGCAAGAAAATAGCAGCAATTTTGAATAAAAGGGAGCAATCACTGGACAAATTGGTTGTCCGTTTTCAATCAGTTATTTTCTAGTAACTCCTCGTGGATGCGACATGTTTTTATGAGAGCTTGAGCCTAAAGACTCACAAAATAGCTATCGGCAAGTAGTCCATTATTTTGTAGTTTATTTTAATTAGGGATTTTTTAAATCTCTCTATACGTCCTGTTGTGATACTCAAAGACAGGTGAGAAGTATATTGTGAATAGTGGCTAGAAGTATATTGTGGGCCTCTGCAGTGAGTTCTTGGATTCCATGGACATACCTGGTTAACAGCAACAACAACAATAATAATAAATTTTAAAGCTAGATGTTTCCTAAAATATACAATTTGGCATATTTCCGGAAGTACTAAATTTCTTTGCTGGTGGTAATAAACCCATATCATGCTAATATCTCAATTTATTGTTAATGTCGCTGGCCTGGTTTGTCGAGTAGTTAACGGTTCCGCTCTCCGATCAACATGTAGGTTTGATTCCCTTCTTGGAGTGGATGTCTGTGACTGTGTTTAGGTGAAATGTGAATTTCATCGCCGGTGTCAGAACATCTCTTCTTAGTAGGGACCTGAAGTAACTTAAAAAAGTTCTATGTTTGGTCTATAGAGCAGGATTTCAGGATTATACAAGCAATAATAAAATCGATAAGCTCACCTACACCAAACCTAAGCCCACCAATAGATTTATGACCATCTTCAAAAGTTCACATTCAGATATAATCCGGACATAATTCTAGTTAATGAAACACACCTTAGACCAGCAAATAACCCAAGACTTAGAGGCTGTGTTATGTACAGAAGCGACACACTCGACGCCAGAGGAGCAGGCACCGTCATCTATATTAAAAGCAACCTGAACTATAATGTAATAACCAACCTGCAAACTAAGAACTTGGAGATGACTGGCGTGGAGGTGCACACAGCAATGCCGGCAGTCTCAAAATCTACACAGCTTACCATTCACCAAGCAATCCCCTATTAATATTAGAATTGGACTCCATCCTGGGCTCTACAGACTCGATTATCATAGCAGGGGATCTGAATGCTAAACATACTGCTTGGTTTAGCTCCACAGTCAATACAAGCGGTTGCACTCTACACAGCTCTCAACTCAGCCATAGTTGCTGGTCCGGTCGAGCCCACCATTACAGCCCTATACAAAGATCGGATGTACTAGACATTGTCATACTCAAAAATATCAGATATGGATACCAGTTAGAAATGGTCAATGAACTATCTTCTGACATAATCCCATCTTTCTCAAACTTGGGATGCAAGAACAACTCCCCCCCCCCATCATTCATAGCATCCGATAGGCTGGCCAAAGTTCGGTAGTTTTCCAACTACCGATATCATACGGTTAAAGAAGCCAGGAAAAAACCCTCAACTCCCAGAAAGCTACAGACGCATCAGTCTTTTATCAAGTTATCCTCATACGCCTTCAAACAGAAACAGATAAGATTGGAATTATCCCTAATGAGCAATTCGTATTCCGTAAAGACATAGCACAGTCCAACAAATTACACCGACTGGTTGAACATATCACAAAAGGCTTCAAACGGAATATTCATACAGCTGTGATTTCCATCGATGCTGCGAAGGCATTTGATAAGTTGTGGCATCAGGGCCTTCTTCATAAACTTATAGAATTTAACATACCAATAAAGTTAACAAAAATAATCCATGCATACCTCATTAGTTATATGCAAATTAAAATACAACTAAATAGTATCAACCAGATGCAAAATCCTGGCAGGTGTACCTCAGAGCTCTCTTCTAGCCCCGCTTCAAATTTTCAATTTTCAATCTACATAGCTAACCCACAGAATCCGAGAACAACTATCACTGCACTATATGCAGATGACATTGCAATACTAGCAAGATCTCTCAACCGCAACTTGCAATCAGAAGACTTCAAGGTAATATCAATACACTGGAGAAGTGGTTGGCGAACTGGAGGATCCAAGTAAATCCCCGAAAAAGTTCTGCTTTCTGTTTTCCAGAAAGAAGGTCCTTAGGAAAGAGGACATTCATCTCTTAGGAGTTAAAATTCCATGGCAGACAGAAGTCAAATATCTGGGAGTGCAACTAGATAAAAAACTCCAATTCAGCAAACATATCAAACTCATAGACTCGAAGACATCCAAAGTAATTGCTGAACTTTACCCCACGATCAACCGCAGAAGAAAACTAGATAAACAAACCAAGTTATTCCAAGTGGATCTCACACGAGACAGGGCGTATTACCATCTACAAGATGGTAATACGCCTGGTCATCACCTATGCTTCCCCTGCATGGAGCCATACCTCTGAAACAAATATTCTAAAACTGCAGAGAATCCAGAACAAATATCTGAGGATAATTCTGGATATTCCAACTCCCAGATCCATACAGAAGTCAACATCCCTTACATTTCTTCCCTTCTCCATGATCTAGCAGAAAAGTTCTTCACCAAGACAAGCAATCACCCAAACCCGCTGATCAAACAAGCTACTGACTACAATGAAGAAGAATATTGCAAATAAAAAAGACCCTAGCTGAACACAGCTAATCTCACTGTCCTCACAGGGCGAGCATAAAGTTCAATAACAACCCACCCATAGTTTTTCCTCTACAGATAAAGGAGAATACGAAAAGCATGCATGCTTCACCCATCCTGCCACTAACGTTCTGAGTTCGTAAATGCCGGCGAGTGTATCCCGTAAGCTGTCTGGTCAAATTTCATACGAAACTTTTATAGTTTCTGTATTCGGTTTTGAAATGATGTTGGATTTAATTCAATATCTACTTGACTTTTATAATTTTTGCATCGCCGAACTGAAACATTTTAGCTCTTTCTTTTAGTAAATACTTTTACGCACCGACCAAGAGTTCGCTTACGAAAAATACACCTTTTCGACGTTTTAAGTATTGAAAGCGAGTTTTTGCTCTCTTAAGGTCTAGTCTCTGACGAAAACCAACCAGTTTGAAACAGCTGTCAGGCCAGTGCAACTTTATTCAAATGGACCAATAAGAGGCGAATATATGAACGCTTGGGCATAGCGATCATCACCTATAAGATCGGGCTGGGGAACTCGTAAATGCGGGCGAGTGTATTCCCGTAAGCTCTCTAGTCAAATTTTATACGAAACTTTTATAGTTTCTGTATTCGGTTTTGAAATAATGCTGGATTTAATTAAATATCCACTTAATTTTTAAACACTCTTATATTTACGTTTCTTACTAATAAAAATTCGTAAAGAAAAAAATCCTTTTTGTAACAAGAATATATATTTTTAATATTATATTATATTATGTATAAATGTAATACGTGAGTGAGAGAGAGAGAGCTTCATCAAGTTCGATTCTATGCGAAAAATATTTTCTATGTTTTGTTTTGTTTTTTTCAGTCAGTGTTCTCGAATTAGTTGATCAGTGGCATACGCAAGTAGAGTTTCTTTTCTTTTCTTTTTTTTTCTCCCGTAAAGTAGAGCTATTAAGTCAGAATATTAATTACAAAAATCGGCTTTAGAACCCGACCATTTCAGACAAATATGAGGGCTAGGGTTTAGGATCCTATGAGCAAGCGATTGGACTCATAGGTAATGATGATAGCCAAGTTAGCCGGTCTTAGGCTTGGACTGCAAGGCTTTTCTCCCCGGTTTATCTGGGATTTTTCCTCCGCAAAGCAGGCAAACCGGTCTTAAGTACACATGGTTGCGCGTGGGGGTAACGACCCCACCTCGTAGTGAGTTATGAAATCCAAAAATGGGTGGCCAAGGCCCTACATGGGGCTGTAGTACCAAAGAAGAAGAAGAAGAAGAAGGTATATAGGGTTACGACCTCTTGCTGGTGAGAGTCACATATCACATAATAAAATAAATAAATAATATTATAACATCTTCATTCAATATATATATATGGCTTCTACATTACTTCAACCTTGGTATCTCTCCTGGGTCTGGCTCCCACTGAAGAGACCTCAATAAAGGTCGATGAATTGTCTTTCGATATTGCCTTTTCGATGAACTCTCTGGATACCGAAGTCATCAGTTTCTATATACAAGTAGCTCAGACGTGAATATTTTTCATGCACAAAACTTTGTTTTACTTACTTGGGAAAAGGATTAAAACCAAGTATAAAATTTTTTGGTATCTTTATATATAATATAAAGTATCTTTATATATACACTCGGGTCTCTTTTTATGCGTATCTTTTTTATGCGGTTTTGAAATTATGCGGTGCATAACTTCAAAACTTATGTACCATTGTACATAATGAACAGCGTGTTGCAGCACATTCTGGCGTAACGTGAATAACGTGTAACCAGTGAGTGTCCGTGAAGTTTAATTTTGCATTATCGTAAGTCTAAAGTTTGTTAATTTTTATTTTAAAGATTTAATTTAGCCCAATGGAGAAAAATAAGCACCAAAGAAAAGCAATTTCTTTGGAAATGAAAATTGCAATTTTATATCGCTTATCAAAAGAAGAGGGATCTACGGCAATTGGTAAACATTTTAATTTAGGTAAATCTACTATAAGAGCAATTAAAAAGAATGAAGTTGCAATACGAAAATCTGTCATTTCTGGCACAAAACTAAGTTCCAAATTACCATCGTACTCAAGAGATGCTTTATTAGGAAAAAACGGAACGAGTGCTCATAATTTGGACTGAAGAATTAACTTAAAGAAGAATTTCTATAAGTGGTTATTTAATTAAACAAAAAAGCTCTTCTGTTTTATGAACATATGAAGCAATTGGAGCCATCTACTTCCGCTTTCCATGCTGACAGGGGCGCGCCAGTAGTGTCCGGCGCCTGTGTGCAAAACTTTAGTTGGTGCCCCTATCCCCTCCTCCAATAAAAAAAATCACTTTAAAAAAACGTTTTTTTTTAAAGTATTTCCTCCTCTTTGGCGCCTTTACTATCCTGGCGCCTGTGTACATCGCACGCATTGCACATATGGCTGGCGCGCCCCTGCAGGCTGATAAAGAATTTTCAGCTAGCAAAGGATGGCTAACCGGGTTTTTAAAAAGGAATGCACTTCATAACGTGAAGATTACATGCGAGGTTGCAGCAGCAGATGAAGAAGCAGCCAAAAATTTTCAAGAGAAGTTAGCCAAAATTATTGAAGATGATGGATATTGTCCCAATCAAGTGTTTAACGATGACAAAACAGGATTGTTTGGGAAGAAAATGGCTAGTCAAACTTACATCGCAAAGTCTGAGAAAAAAAGCTAGTGGGTTTAAAGCAAGCAAAGATCGAGTAAGTTGTTACTTTGTAGCAATGCATCAGGGGATCGAATGTTGAAACCCCTCCTAGTAAATCGATCTCTAAGACCACGATGGATAATACAAAGGCCTGGGTAACAACTGCTGTATTTACTGAATGGTTCTATAATTGCTTTCTACCAGAAGTGGAAACATATATGAAGCTCTCGATTTTAAAGTTTTATTAATTAGTGACAATGCACCAAGTCATTCGCATTTAGAACATCCAAATGTGCAGGTAGTGTTTTTTCCGCCCAATACAACGAGCGTTATTCAGCCATTAGATCAAGGCATAATTGCTACTTTCAAAAAATTATTAAGCACACTTTTCAATTTATGTTGGATAAACTAGAAAATGAATCATTAACAGTAACTAACGTTTGGAAATATTTTTCTATTTTGGACTGCTTAAATCATGTTGCGTCTATTATCGCTCAATTAAAACCACACACTTTAAATGCCTGCCGGAAAACAGCTTGGCCTGGATGTGTTGCAAGCAGTGCAACCATTCAAACGTCTACATTATCAGCAGAAATCATTACTTTTGCACATGAAATTGGTGGATAATGTTTTGATACATTTAGCCAGAATGATGTAGACGAATTGTTTGTGGATAATGACTTAAGTGACGATGACATTATTGGATATGGATTAGCTTTAGATATCCTCGAAGATTCAGAAAACGATAGTGAAGCTGAAGAAAAACCTGTCCCCCTCACTGCAAATATAATTCGAGAATGTCTTGAACTGTGCAATAAATTTGAAAATCATTTTCTTGTTGATGACAACGAGCCTTTAAATTCCAACCTGAACGGAAGAACTGTATGTCTGGATATCGCGAGCTGTATAAAAAATTAGTGAAATCATCATCGCAAAATTTAATCACTGATTACATTGTCAGATGAAAAAAATCAGCACAGAAAGAGGGTGAAGCTAATTCTGTTTTGAAGAACCATTGCCTTTATCATACAGATCTGATGCGCTGACTATCTCTTCTGGTGATGAAAGTGATTTAGCACCAGTTCGCAAACGTTGCCGAATATTGTCTAATAGCGACGATAATTCTGATGAAAAAATGTAAAAAAAAATGTCAGTTTTCATTAAAATTAAATGAATAAAGATTTAAAACAAACTTAGGCATTCTTATTTTCCCGATTTTAGGTTTATTTTAATTCATTGCTTCGATTTTATGCGGTTTTAGAAAATTATGGAACATATCCCTAATTTTTCAACGTAAGTTTCTATGGAACATATCTACCACATAAAAAGAGACCTGACTATATATATGTTAAAATTGATAAAAAATAAAAATGAATATGATTTTTTTAACAAGTAATTACCTGAAAACTAAACGAAGATGTCTAAGTACACCTCTCTATTCCTGGATGGACGCGTAAGTCCAGATAACATCGTTCAGTGGTTTCTTACAATACATCGTCATCTTTTTTGCCGTGCTGCATAAAATATCAATTCATTTCTGAGCTATGCCATTCATACTGTGCAAAATCAAAAACCCATTAAAAATAACAACCATAAAGTAAAGGTATAGCTTTATTATTATTATTATTATTATTATTATTATTATTATTATTATTATTATTATTATTATTATTATTATTATTATATACTATCAATATACTAAGATACGCTATAACAACGTATGCTTTCCGTGCACCCTAAAAATTAAATAGATTAATGTCGATACAGTACAAAATGACAAAACTGATCTTTTGGGAACAAAGAGAAAATCACGACCTTATAAACATTGTAATGGCAGAACACAAAATACTGACAGCAAAACATTTATGTCACTATGCAGCCTTGCTAAAACATTATTTCGATGCCAACTACAGGACAGTTAGAAATACATACCGTATAACAAGACCTCAGACTACTAATTATATCACATATAAATACAATAATCACTACGGAAAGGCCACGCGAAACTTCTACATCCCAGACATGATAAACAAATTACCTTTTGAATACAGAAACCTTACAAACTACAATAGCCTGAAAAGAGCTCTAAGGAAATACTACGAACAAGAAACACGCACCCAAAATACCATACAAACTTAATGAAACACAATATATTCGCTCAGGCTTCCAGTTCAGCGACGCATCAGTACATTCCAATTTATTGTGGGTTGGTGGGTGTGTGGGTTGGTGGGTGGGTGGGTGGGAGGGCTGGCGGGCGGGCGGGCGGGCGGTGTGGGTGTGGGTGCGCGTGTGTGTGACGTGCGTGCGTGGGTGTGCGTGCGCACGCGCGAATTTCTCAATCATAGATTCCGTAGCATCCTAACACAGCAAAAAAAAAAAAAAATACATAATAACCAAATGGTGTCATCCTCAGATAAGCTTACATTTAAGCTTCGAGGATGAAAGGAAAAAAAAATTAGTTCTCATCCAAGATGTATCATATGTAACCAAATGCATGTAATGTACGTATCACAAGAAAACCAATGTATGCAATGTAAAAAAAAAAAAATTATTTTAAAAGTAAATCATGAGTTTACACCGTATGTTTGTGAAAATAAGGACACACATAATATTCAGATTGCATATGTGTAAATACTGTTGTATAATCACACCTTTTCAAACTTGAAAAAAAAAAAAAGTAAACCACAACATGTAATATTATACAACTTATGTAACTCTGAACAATATAATTGTAAATTATTATTATGATTGTTATATAAAAAAAAACTGTTATCGTCATTACTAGTTAAATCTCATTATATGTAGCACAAAGTGCTGAACCTTGTAAAATAAAATACTGAATAGATGATCATTGTACATATGTAAATATTTGAAAGGACAATAAAAAAAAAATTATTATTATTATTATCTGAGATCTTCAGGGAGTTAAGGACTCAGGGGCACGCCAAGGGTATTTGTCGCCCGAGTGAGAACTTTTATCGGCCTCCCCTAATACTGCATTGTATAATCCAAATTAGATATTAGCTACATAAAATACCGCTCTATTAATGTTGCCGCCCGGGTGCGGCGCACCCCGTGTACCCTCGGGTTGGTTGGCGCGGTCCTGCAAGGACTCATCGTGGGAAGATGGTTCCTTCTTAAAACAACTAAAGACTATTAGGAAGAGTTGCAAACGATATATGTATAATTTATTTCAAAAAATTCGTTTCGATTAAGTAATGCTACATAAAATACCGAATATTAGCTACATAAAATACCGCTCTATTAATGTTGCCGCCCGGGTGCGGCGCACCCCGTGCACCCTCGGGTTGGTTGGCGCGGTCCTGCAAGGACTCATCGTGGGAAGATGGTTCCTTCTTAAAACAACTAAAGACTATTAGGAAGAGTTGCAAACGATATATGTATAATTTATTTCAAAAAATTCATTTCGATTAAGTAATGTTTAAATAATTTAAACAATAAATAGTCTCGCCTATTCCCTAAAACTAAGAAGTCTGCAATGTACATTTCAGTAGCCTCGCCTGCAATTTGAGATAATCTCCAACTGCAGGCAGATAAACAAAATTAAATTAAACAAAACGAAATGCTTATTTAAGTTCAAATAAGGTAGGGGGGAGTTTCCCTGGAGAAACTACTTAACAAGACTCGAGTATTTGTAAAGTATGCAGTATTTTTATGTAATCCTAGTACCTGCACAGTTTTAAAACTCTTAAATTAAGCACTATATAGAATTTATCTTATTGTTTTCAGTTTCTGTTCTTGTTTTCAAGAAGAAAAATTCAGTTGACCGAAACAAATGACTGTTTTGTAATTCTATCTTAAAGTTGTCTCGCTTAGTAACGACCTTGCATACTGTTTCAGGCTCCTCTGGTAGGAGACGGCCATGAAAACAGTCAAACACCTAAGTTGAGTCATTATTTGATTGCTTAATCATTTCTAAAGTTATTTAAGAATGAGGCGCTGAGCCCCGGAAGTATACACAAACTACGAAACTAGCAGTGATAGTTTGGAATAATTTTAAAACTCGATAATGACAATGACAAAGATTATACGTATATTATTAATATTCTAATTAAAACTAATCAAAAATACATCAATTAAGACTATTCAAATGCAGTTACTCCTAGAGAAATGAAACTAAATGTACCGCTACATTGAATTACACAACGATCAATTTGGACGAGGACGAAATAAACAAATTAACGAATTAATGAATGAATAACTGACGAAGTGAATTGTATTTATTTAAATGAATAGTAGCATTATTAGGAAAATTAGATTCTTGTGTTTCCCAAGGATTACAACCTCCGGTTTAAATTTCCTAATAATGAAATAAAAAAAAATATATTTGAATTAAAATCAATTAAATGATTAAAATAAATCTTAATTAACTAATAAGAAATTAAATACTACATTTTAATTAAATAATTAATTACACGTTAATTAGTTTATGAAAATATTTCTAGGTGTCTTTTTCAGCAAGTTCCGAGTTTGACGCCTAGAAATCTTTTTATTTGTATAATTATAAGTACTGTAGTATTTGTATATATAAACGGGGGGGGGGGGTGACTTGAAACGTCAAGCGATTTTCAAGTAAGTGAGAGTATTGAATTTTCTCATATCACAGCTATATTCAGTATCGTTTATGCAATCATTAGTAAAAGCAAAACGAAATCAGTGTGATTCTTTGTGAAATAAAATTATTTATGTACTGAATATAAATAATAAAAAAAAATCAGCTAATGCCTTTTATTCCCTTATAGGGAGTAGGAGAGGCCTTTATACCCTATCTAGCTTTTGGAGACTGAGTGGGCAGTTCAATCTCCACCAGTAGCCAATCAGAGATATCTGGTCCATGTCTTATTATAGCAGCCACAGATGAAGAGGCTGACAAACAAGTGCTGCCATCTCTTGGTACCTAACCTTAACAAGATATGTTACTGTCTGAAATAATGTGGGTACTACGGTCGATTTTCTTGAGTTTAAGAGATAAAAAACCTGAGTTTCCGGGAGGAAAAACCCACTTTTTCGTGCCAAAGATCGACTAATTCGGGAATCGGTCGAAGAAAGGCTTAGAAAAAACTTACTCCAGTCGGCAACTAGATTTGAACCTAAGTCTGACTTCGAGCGACCAAACGCCACTTCTACTAAGCTACACGGGAAGGTTTCAGGTTTAGAAGTAAATGATTACTCATTATAATAGATTTATGTACTCAACTACCGTTTTCGAAAAAAAAAAGAAAAACACCTAATAGCATTAAAATTCTATTTTGGCCAGTACATTAAAAAGCCATCTGAAAGGCCTATTTCTGATATTCATTTATTAAATTCTAGTTAGTTTTGCTACTTATAGTCTATGTATTAATGTATTCAATGAATATATTCAATTGTATTTAGACTAGAGTATTTGGAAGTACATGAAGAGGATGTATTTCAAATACTAATACTCCAGATGTCAGTATCTACAGACATAGGATACACTGGGAGGCATAGGGCTAATTACTTTATCCTCGAAGCGGTAGTGGTTTCAAATCGTAATAGGCCATGCCTAATACGTACGTAACGGGCCACTAGGCCTAATACGTGAAAGGAGGAGGAGATGTCAGTAAGGCAGTAGAACTGGATGGGAGCACTATCAGCACATGAAATGTGCTAAAGAATTCGGTGCCATTGACCTGTCTTTTTAATGGAAACAATGCGAATGGAAAGTCCATAAAGACTGGAAAGAGTAATATAGGGTGATAGTAGAATTTACGTATCAATCTATAGACCAACTGTTATACACACGTCTTTGATATCTATCAGACAAGATAAGAAATTGGCTCTCTCTCTCAATAATATTTTTAATGGGCTTCGAGGATATATTCAAGAAAGGAAAGTAAATAATGGATATTTCAGTTTAATGCAGCTATCTGTAAGATTTTGAAAGCTGAGATCACATATGTGATTCAGATTTCTCCGCCTATCGACCAACTTCTGCAACCCACAAACTCTCAGTCTATCAATGTAGGGAGCATTCTTTACACCACTCACCAACTTAGTCACTCGCCTCCGAATCGCCAAGAAATCCAGACGACCAGACCTGAGCAGTAATCTAAGATGTGAACGTATTACTATTATTATTACGGGCAACTCCAGTGTATCAATGCCTTATAAAAAGGAATAATAACTTCTTTATCTATGCATGTTAGTGTGTTCTTCAATAGCCAAGTAATTCTATGAGCTATCTAGGACACCTTAACGATATTCTTTCTGAACTTCAACTCTCTACCCACTAACACCCCCAACTCCCTTGCCTTATCAATCTCTTGGAGCACAGTTCCATCAATGTGGTACGCAGCTTAATCTCTTAATCCCAAAATGCATAAATTTGCCCTTTTCCACACTGAACTGACATTCATTATCTGTTGCCCATATTACCAGCTTATTTAAATCATCCTGCAAGCTCTCTACATCAGCTAAATTAACTATTGCGCTACCCAACTCTGCATCATCGGTAAACAACTGAATTCATTTCAAGTAATATCCTATATCATTTATGTACAAATTAAACAATAATGGTCCAAGTACAGAACTTTGAGGCACACACATCATCAGCTTCATCCTGGACTCTGCTCCTCCATGCATTACTTTTAGTATCCGTCCATGAGCCATACTCGTATCCACATCACCAGTTTAATATTCATCCCCATTTGTTCTAATTTGAGTACAGTCATACCCCGAAGTTACGCGGTAGGTGGGACCAACAAAAAGCGCGTAAGTCGAATTCGCGTAACTCGGGTATAATTTTGCATACAAACATACAAAATATTAGTTAATTGGGACCAAAGGCTTACAAAAACAGCTATATTGTTTAAGAAATATAATCATAATTGGAGTTTTGCGTACATAAAAAAAGAAAGTTATTTCGATGTCAATGGTTTCATAAAATCTAATAGATTCGTCTGACGACATAATGTCTTTTTCTTGTCACGCAATATTTCTTCATAGCAAGCTAATGATTTTTTTATTCCTTACCTTGTGGCTACAATTCGTTCCTCGTTAAAATCTATGTCCTCCAAAATCTGTAAACCTTTCTTTTATGATTGTTCTTACTGTGGATTCCTGTAAATCAAACTTCTTTGCTAGCTCACAAATTTTCATTCCGCCATCAAAATCCTTAATAATGTTGAGTTTTGTTTTCAAAGTCAATGTTTTTCTTTTCTTGCTAGCTGTAGAAGAATTGGACTTGCTTCCTTTGGACGACATTATATTTTTTATGTGATAAAATTTTTATCAAGAACATAACATTAAACAATCGCAAGGTATGTAGACTTTAAAAATCGTGTATGAATGGAGATCACGCGAAACACGCCAGTGCTTGTTCACAGCATGTGCGACACTGGCGAAGGCGGCCAGTGCCGGAAAGATATGACTAGTGATGAGGCGTGAAGCGGGACGGGAATAGGTACATATATGAAACTGCGTAACTCCGGATTCGCGTAAGTCGGGGTATGACTGTAATGGTTTTCCAACAAAATTCAGCAGTATTACTGTGTAGCCATTCCCCTTGTCCAACTCAGCTGTCACTCGATTATAAAAATATAATAAATTACTAAGGCAAGACTGAGTTTTAACAAAACCATGTTGCCTCCCTTCCCATAGAGTATCATATTCTTATCCGCCCATTCATGGATTATGTCTTTAATCAACTTTTCCAAAACTTTTACCACCGCTCCCGAGATAGTGATTGGTCTGTAATTTTCTATCGCATCTTAGAGCCACTTTTATGCAAAGGAACTTTTTTACCTTACTTCCACTCCCTACAGACCTTACCAGAGATCACATTTAAGTTAAACAGCCAGGTAAGTGGCACTGACAATTCCTTTGCACCTTCACGTAATACTCGAGCTAATATTCCATTCAAACCTTCAGCAGTATTTGCATTTAAATTCTGCAATATCCGAAATACCTGTGATTCATTAACTTCCATTCTCATATGAGTTATTGTTACATAAGACAGAAATATCCTAACTCGGTGATAGATTCTTGAAAAGTCACTCAGTAATTCCACTATTACATCCGACTCAGTCACCTCTCTACCATCACCGCCCACTAACGTTATCCTTCCAAAGTCATTCTTTCTTTTACTTGCCACACACCGAAAGAATTCTTTGGAATTTCCTTTAACCAGCTTGGTTGAGGTCCTCGTAATCTGATTCAGCCTTCCTTACTAAGCTGGTAACCTTTCTAGCTTGAGCTTTGTACTTCGTGAATGTGCTAATCACCTTTCTCCTTGTAAATCCTCCATAGCATTTTCATTTGGTTTTTTTCCGCAGATCACGTCTAATACTACTACTCACCCAGATATCTAAGGCCTACGTTATTTATCTTCCTGATCATGGGAATACATTCCGATATTGCTTCCTTTAGACACCCATTGATTATATCCCATGTACGAGTATCTAAAGGCAGCACTATCGGAATGTATTCCCCTGCAATTTCTTATGCCGGGAGGGGGGCTGCAAGCTGCCTTCGAAGTTTGTCAATTACCTACCCTGTAGTTTCTCATATACCCCTTCTTAAGAGAGAAATCCACAAATCTTGCAACCTCCCAAGTCAATACTGCATGACCACCCCACCAATAGGAGGTAACATTGACACCTGACTTATGCTTAGGTCTTCTGAACCTAAGACAAGATCCAACACGAGCCCCTTCAGTTATATGCTGTTTCAAGTAATTATTTCGTAGAAGGTGTATGAATTCCATTTCCTTTTTTTTTTTCACGTTATCTTTCATCTTTCCATTTGACATCACGGTAGCTAAACTCCTCCATAATCATTACTCGACCTGCACACATTGCGCTAATTTGCTGATGTATGTCTTCTACATCAGTGCTTCCCAAACTTATGGATGTCAAGCCCCCCCCCCCTTTGGAAAAATTAAAAGACTTCACGGCCTCCTCAACAAAACTAACGGACCCCAAGGGGGGGGGGGACGCGGCCCACAGTTTGGGAAGCGCTGTTCTACATCACCACTTGTATCCCCTGGCAGCAACCAGCACTATATTTGGTTCCTTTGGCCACTATTTCACAGCAGATCGTCTTAAATGAACTACCATTCCCACGGCTATCTTCTTAATATCCTACTTTTTTGGCTGCAGCTCTTCAGCTATCATAACCCTGAAAATATTGTGCCCATCACATTCGATTCCAGTAAACCCCATCTTCTGCTGTCAGCCAAGTTTCACTAATGACTTTTGACGAAATTGCACTAACTAATGCCAAAACCTATTTCGAATGCTTCTTGAATTAGTATACAAAAATTGTAGATTCCCTTAAGTTCTTATACCACTTTTACAACTGATATACATTCTACTAATTTCAGCATTCACAATAGCCCCATATCGATTTTTATCCGCTCTATTCTCTATTCTCTAAATTATTCAGCGATAAGGGATCACCAAACGCACATTCCCTACATAAGCTTCTCTCTCCTACTCTCAACCTTAGCAATTCTAGTTTTCCTTCCCAAACAATTCAACTTGTTTGCTCAGAAAACAGCAACCTCTTCAAAGATTTATGGCCTTCCATATTCAGATGCAACTCATCTCTTGCATACAGCTCTCTTTTGCCTTGAAACACACTCCAAACATCAACGTATTCCATACTTCTTTTTCACGCATTCTTGCAATCATATCATTCATTATTATCGCTCTTCTACTTAACTCATAATTATCAAAACGAGGCAGCACACTCACTGTCTGCCCTCTGACACGTTTCTTCTTTGTAATATCTAACATGGTTCTTAAATCCTTTGCCACCCGATTAATACTACTTCTCAGGTCATTTGTGTCCACCATCACTATAACCACTTCTACATCTTTCCCTCTCTTTGTCGCTAAATTTAGTCTTCTATTGTTGCACCAGACAAGCACTACTCTCCATACCCTTAATAATTGAATCATCATATATTATACCCAGGTCAGTCGAGAAAGGGGTGAAGGGGGGTAAGATGCCCCGGGCCCATCATTCCTAAGGGGGTCCGTGATTTCTAATTTTGGGAGCCTGCTAAGAGCTTTTTCTCCTGACCCGGCGGTGATTTTCGATGTCTTCACACTCAAACAAACGTCTCTCACTTCCTTCTTTTCTACAATATTCTGCGTCACTCTCCCAGTTTCATGAATATTCTTCATCACTCTTTTTCTTACTCCCTCACAGCATCTCATTTCCTCTTGTGCTTTCATTTTCTTGACTTATAATCACCTCCATCCTCTTCATTACTCCATGATTCACCAATTTCTCCCTTTCACCTATTCCTGTTCTAGTTACATGAGCTAAAGTAGTCTCAGTGGTCCTAATCTCTGCATTGATCACTCTCAATTCAGTCTTCATTCCCTCCCTGTACCTTCTTACTGAACACTTCTAATTCCTCTTTCAGGATATGAAGATCAGATAGCAAGCAAGTTCTTCCTACAGAAATCTTGATCTTTAATAAAAGTTAGAGAATCAGCAGAATCAGTACTTGTTGAACAGTTAAATGGTACACCACTCCTCTTTAATTTAGAAAGCGGATAGACACAAGAACTGATATGCGATCCAGTGTCGATGATTCCTTCTTCTCTGTGCCAACATCGAACTTGTCCCAGATGCCCTTCAGTGGCACAAGTGTTGTTTTTTATTGAACTGACGTTCACCGGAACGAGGTACAGCAGCCAATACATGTGTATTATCCTTTACCTTAAGACTACGAGCACCATGTGAAGAACAATCACAGGTAATGCAGGAGAATCTCCACCAAATGACAAGGCAAGCTTTATGTCAGTTGTATCCTGTGTAATACGAGGGAGGTCTGAAAAGTTCTCAGCCTAACAATGAAAAAACGAATTTTTTATTTCAAAACTAATTTTATTTTTCAACATAATTTCCCTTAAGACTAATACATTTATTCCAGCGATGCTCCAGCGACATTATCCCGCACTGTTGTGGTTTTCAGTAAGATCTGAAAAATACCCCTCTACAGCTATAATCACCTCTTGATTCGAAGAAAAATGCTGACCAGCGAAGACGAGTTTTAGTTTTGGGAAGAGAAAGAAGTCAGAAGGAGTAAAATCTGGGGAATAGGGTGGATGTTCCCACAATTTATAGTGCAGATCACTTAATTTTCCCATTGCCAAAACACCTTTGTGAGCAGGTGCATTGTCCTGATGAAATATGATTTTTTTTTCTTCTGCAAACCGGGTCTTTTCTCACGAATGTTTTCGTCTGGTCTTGTTAAAAGATCAGAATAATATTCGCCGGTTATTGTTTTACTCTTTTCAAGATAATTAATAAACAACATGCCTTTAGCATCCCAAAACACCAAGAGGCCATGACTTTGTCCTCTTTGGCGCGGAACAACCGACTTGTGTCCACTGTTTTGACTGCTGTTTGGATTCTGGTGTGTAATGGTGAATCCAAGTCTCATCACAGTAATAAATCGACGCACAAAATCAGTTTTATGCTTGTTAAAAAACGCTCCAAGCACTGTTCAGAGATTTTTCATGCGAGTGCGTTTTTGATCTCTTGCGCAAAGCTTTTTCATTTACAATTCTTTATGCAAAATATAGCCTATACGTTCTTTTGAGATGCCTATAGTCTCAGCAATTTCACGCAATTTGACTCGCCAGTCATCCAATACTATATCGTGCACTGATCAATGATTTCTGGTGTTGTTACACGTTTTGGACGCCCTTCACGTGGATCATCTTCAAGGCTGTTACGGCCATTTAAACTCGGCAGCTCATTTCTTAATTGTCGAAAATGAAGGAGAAGAGTGCTCATAAACTTTTATGAACTTCGAATGAAAATAAATTCATTCGAAGTTCATAAAAGTGAATGAGCCAATCAGTTTTAAAAGTATTAACAACTTTTAAAACTGATTGGCATTAAACCTTATTTTACAAAGAATTTTATAACCGCACGATACTCAATTTTATCCATTTCAAGGGATAGAGACAAAACTTTTGCTTCAGACAGATGTTTAAAACAAACTACTTTCCAGCATTAGCAGAAAATGATAAGCGACTGGTGACTGGAGCTAACGTAAATAAAATAGGAAAAAATAAGTTGGGGAAAGTTAAATTAAAAGTGATATTAAGGAATAAGAAAATGATAGAAATGAACCAGAGGAAACACTAAATTCACAGGTTCATAAACAAAACGTGTCCATCTTCCCTTCATGAAAATTTTCCTATCCCAACATACCAAACAGCTGTGGAAAAGGCTTCATTTGGTAAATTCTTAGTCAAAATGGAGCCACTGAAACATGGCCACTGGTAAATGAGACTATTATTTACACTTATTTCAGTTATTTAAGACACACAGGTTTAGAAAGTTTCACGTTTATTACAAGTAACAAGATAATAGTTAATCTTCTTATGAAAGCTAAAATGATAATATTTTACATTATGCTCGAAGCCGTCAAGTCGTGAAGCTCGCTGTACTTCGTGTGCTATTCAAATCAAGTTAGCAAACATTCTCAAGAAATATAAGATCCAAACTTCATTCACTCCTCTAACCGAACTTCGATCCTTGCTTCGCCCAGTAAAAACACAACAGCGTAAAGTACCCGTGTATCGTGTTTGGTGTGATACAATGCCCCTCATTATGGACAAACAAAAAATAGGACCTCGGCTCTATCCAATTATGTTCTTAGCTCTGATAATTCCAAAGCAATTATATATAGATACTTACAATGAGCTTGAAAGAAAAAAATTAGCATCAACAAAAATTGTTCTCATCTCTGTCCCCTTATGTAAACCTCGGCTACAACTTTTCATATTGTTATTCCTCTGCTATTCAACTATGGCGTCCGCGCAACCATCACCACGTTCACTGAACAATGGTTAGCTCCACCCGTGTTTTATATATATATAATGACACTTTGTATTCATGTAATGTTTAGTTTAATTTCTCTGATTTTTTAAAAAATTTTCCCTTTTATGTTTATGCATCCAATGAAATATTCTAGTAAGACAAAATTAATCATTTTTTTTATAAACAGATGTCATTATATTTTGTGTTATCATACGTCCAATTCGTTTGTGAAATTGGTGATACGCATTCATGACTGCAGCAGCAAGAATATACCGCAGACAAAATTATCAGTTATGTATATGTGAGGGTGACACCTTATCCCAGAAAAGTCCAAAAAAATCCAAAAATCCAAGGGATTTAGTGGGGCTCACAGCAGCCCTGTTTGGAACAATCAACCAGCAGTAATGAGCTGACACGGGTTCAGCTTAAAGAACTTGCACAGCCTCGGATTTTAGTGCCTCTTGGGTTGCTGCATATTAGCCAAATCTAAACCATAGCAGTCAAGAAAAAAGATTACTCTATTATATATCATGTTATCGCTCTTTCTGATCTGATGGATAAGCACGATAGATGCCTTGGGTAACATCTTATGCTTAAATACATCTTTCCAACCATAAAGTTTGGTGGCAAAGTAGTAATCTGAATCTCCTGGACCACTGGTTTCAGTGCCTGGAAAGCAGAGTTCAACGCAGATTATAAAATTTCTCTATACTGCAATACTTATTAAATTGTGACACTTGTAGGAACCAGACTCACGTCTCTTTCAGCGCAACAATCCTGGTGTCATTCTGTAAGTTGGACTACTGTGATATGGTGGAAAATTATATTTTCCAGCACGTTTGATTCTCCTGCACATATCCTGATACTAAGAGAAGACTTGTGACATGAATTAGAACATGAGACATAGGCCAAATCATGTGTGTGTGTGTCATAAAGGAAGAATGGTCCACAAATACCTAACTCATATTATCATAACTGCTGACGGATGTGTCTAAAAGGGGGGGGGGGCAGTGATTAGATTAAATTACTTACAGAGGTCTCACATGCTATTAAGAAGACGTCTGCAATTTAGTTTCCTCTGAAACAGAATGCTGTCCCAACATTTTCGTAATCTAATCATAATAAACGAGGCTTATAAACTCAAGGAGCTATACAAGCACAAGAGGAGGCATTCACTAACATCCATGTCTATGGTGGGATTCGAACCCACAACCCGTTGAGTGAAGAGCAGATATGGTATTAAATCAGGCCGCCATGTATTTATATCAATATATTCTAAATTAATTTATTGTAAAAATAATGCTATTCTTCTAACATATAATTACTTAATGCCAGACGAATATCATTGTTTTTATAATAAGATTAATTTACAATATATTAATATAAATACAGGCCGGCCTCATTTGATACCAGATCTGCTCTTCACTCAACAGGTTGAGGGTTTGAATCCCATCGTGGCATGGTCTTAATCTGGCGAACACTCCTATTTTCTGGAGTCATGCCACGATATCCCTCAAACATATGTAATCATCGTAGACATCTGTCTATTTTCATCTGCACAAACCTACATTAAAATATAAATATCAACTATAAAACCATATGAAGCATACTATATTTTTATAAATAAAATATGTATACTGATGAAATATAATTATTCTTATAACAGTGCTAATGATGAGTTAATATTTTTGTACACACGAAGGCGTGTATGTTATTGTCTTCATGCGGCATTCTTTTTGAAAACACCAGTTTCGCATGAACTTATTTTATTGACAGACGATTCTGCTTTTGTTTTATAAATACTACTGCCGATAACAATATAATGGGTTTATTATTCGAGACAAAAAGGCGATTTTGTTTATATTTTCTAACAAACACGTACCTGTATTTTAAAAATGGAAAAATGTTGTGATGAAAAGGCAATATTAAATAATGTAACCATAAAAAAATCTGGAAACATTCATAATTTGCAAATGAATTTACTAAAATAAAGAACATGACATTGATTCTAGTTATATAAATGATGCTATTTTATGATACGTTCAGTTTACAACATATGAATAAACCTTTATTTATGTCTAAATATCATAACAACCTATTGTAGAAATATAGAATGCGTTTTATCTAGGAATACGTAAACAAAATCAGTTCTATTTATGTATTCTTAGCTTTTCATGTAATTCTTATATGTGACTATAACTGATAATCATAGCTGAAACACAATTGCATTAGTATTTACATAAACGAATAACATTACAAAAATAACCTGCCGTTCTACTTGTCCTTGCTAACCACATTTGCGATCTCGACCCTAACCTACTTTTTATATATGTAGGTTAGGCTGAATACCCTTGCAGACCCAGAAATGCTCTATAACATGTTTTTTACTAGCCGAACCAGTTTACGTGTTCATCACCTAAAACAAAGTTCTGCCATAAATACAATTAAGGACGACTATATTTCCACCTAACGATCAAAATTGCTGTTAATTCGACATAAATATATTTTGCACGAAGCTTATCGATAAATCGGAACTTAATATCCAGTTTGTTTTTCACAAGTATTTTGTTATTATCGTTGAGTGCAATCGGAATCATTCGGGATGTTTCGTGAGGCAGACTAGAATACTTCACACGCATGGAGTACGGAATATAACAGAAAATAATAATAATAATAATAATAATAATAATAATAATAATAATAATAATAATAATAATAATAATAATAATAATAATAATAATAATAATAATAATATGTAAACAGTTGAGAAAATTATTTGCAAATGGGAAGTAAATTGTGTTTAAATAATTGAATAAAAATGACTCAAACCAATACTCCTAACACAAGATGTTTCGTTAAACTGTTAAAATGTTCGATCAGTATAATGATCGAGAAGTATAAAATAAAAAGTAAATGTACTTTTTATATTTTGGTCACACACGGCGATAGTGTATTATGGGTCTTTGGACCTCTAGTGTGTTAAAAGTATTTTTTAAATAATTAGATAAATGAGCCTGTGTAGCTCAGTGGATGTGGTGTTTGCATACCACAGCGCTTGACCGCACGAAGGAAGACTTTCTTTCGAATCTAGTTTTTTCGACCGGTTCCCGAGTTAGTCGATCTCTAGCACGGGCAAGCGGGTTTTATCTCCCGGAAACTCGAGTTTTTCGTCCCGTAATCTCAAGAAAATCGACCATAGAACCCACATTATTTCATAAAATAAATATATTGTGTTAGGGTTAAGGACCACGAGATGGCGGCGCTTGTTAAGCCGTCTCTCTCCTCTGTGTGCCGCTTAATTAGTGATAGCCTTGGGCCAGCTCTCTCTGTTTAGGTACCAGTGAAGTACCTAAACAGAGAGAGCTTGAACTGCCCACTCAGTCTCCAAAAGTTAGATAGGGCTGAAACGGCCTCGCTTACTCCCTATACGGGAATAAAAAGGCGTGAGCTGATTTTTTTTTTTTAGATTTTTGAGATATCTACCCTATATATATAAAATGATAAGCCTTTTTATGTAACGTTTTTTGTCAAGTTATTTGAAACGTTTTGAAACTCAAGGGCTACCCTGAGTGTCGAGTCATCAGAATTCAAGGAGAACTGGCCTACCAGTCCGGAACACGGGGGGAGGGCGCCGTAGGCCCCAGGGGGAGGATTCCCCCTAGTATATATATATATATATATATATATATATTCATGTCTTCGAAAACAATCAGAGAGAGAGAGAGATGCAATATGTCGTAAGAATGATATATTATTCTCTCTCTCTCTCTCTCTCTCTCTCTCTCTCTCTCTCTCTCTCTCTCTCTCTCTCTCTCTCTCCCCCTAAATTTAACGTGAAGTAAATGAGTTCCCCAACAGGATTACGGCGTGAACCGATTCAACAATGACAGTCTCAGTTTTGAGGTCTTCCAGGACAACCCAAGCTGGTTTTTAAGTTTGTTCAGAAGAACCGTGTTTTCAACTATACTGTATAAACTCCAAGATAAATTGATACACAGTATTCGTAACAGGGTATACTGCAAGAAATATGAACATTAATAATCTTATCTCTTTTCTTTGCTGTTTATTTTTATTTCTTTAAAAAAAAGCAATATGCTAAAAATGAATAGTAGCTCATGAAGCAGTTTATAACGGGGTTCACCAACGAATGAAAATCTCTGAGAAAAACATCAAGTTTATATGAAAATATTTAAGCAGCAAATAGTTGAATAGTTCCTGTTTTTTTGAATTAATATTCAAACAAGAAATCTGCCTGTGTGTTGCTCAAAAGATGCCCAGTAAACAATAGACTATAGAAGTCTTACTGGCTTTTCTGAACAACATTGGAAATATGGAGCTCTCGTATCTCGACAAGAGATGACAACGAAGCTGTTGACGATTGGTTGGAATAATGGCTGAAGCAACTAAACGATGTGATGTCGGTAAATTTTGTCTTGCGTGTGTTATCTGATCCGGCTTGCCTGTGTATCAAGGTGAAAAAGTTCTGAGAAGGAAATTATGACCATAGTCCTTTTATCATTTCTTTGTAAGATTATAATCATTGGAGATAAAGGTAGTCTTAAAGAACAATTAGTGTTGTAATGAAGCATCTGTAGCGTTTCGATGGATTCGTAATATCTCCGACTCTCAGTAATGGCTAATGAAAATTCTGAACAACACATTCTGAGTACCATCGATCCTTATTCTATCCTTTTGTTGAGTTAGTTAAACCATATTTTTGCAGTTTGAAATCTTCTCTAACAGATTTGCAAGGTCTTCCTTCAAAAACTCACTTCTATCTATTATAGGTGAATTTACTCTAAAAGTTGAGTCAAGCGTCATCAGTTTCTAGTTCTGCTCAGTAAAAAAAAGTCTTTTTTTGTACGTGGAAGGAGAATCGACATAGGAAGATATTATCAATGTAAATTAGCCTCGTCAAAACTTTACCGAAATTAAAAATGTCCATTTTGCTCACACCCTACTTTTCTCAAATTTTGTTACCAAAATAATTAGTCCATTTAATCACTATTTCTTTCCAAATGATAAAAATATTCATTACATCGAGATCATAATGAAGGGGGTAAAAAAAAACATTATTCATAGTCTTTTGGAGAATTCGAACTATTTCCATTCGGAATGTCCAAGTTACTTACTTCAGAAAAGATAGCTAAACTCCTATGTTCTCTAAGACTACTCATCTTTCATCCGATATGTAAGTTAGCTCTTTATTTTCTCCAGATAAGCTACACCCACTGCCCTATTGAGGAGAGTGTCTTATTCGTGTGTTATGTCTTATTTTCGTCAAACAAGGATGTCAGCGCAAGTCTGTATAGAATACCAAGATTATAAAATCTACTAGGACTTCTTATGTTGATCATCATGCAGTTTCTTCCAGTCAGAGTTCATTCAAGCAAAACAGAAGTCATCCACAATAAACACTTTCCAAAAAAGAAAGTCTATGTAGAGCTGTGAAGCTAATCGATTTGAAATAGAAATGATTGTGCTATATTCTGATGTTAGGACTGCATAGTCCTAACATCACATGTGGACATTTTGGTAAAAAAAAAAAAAGAAAAAAGAATTATATGTGAGATTTTCGAGTAGAAGAACAGATTTAGACAGCAGGTCTGAACAGTTCCATATTATAATAAACTGTTACAGGAAAAAAGAAGTCGATAGTGCATGAATGGGTTAAGGGATGTTTGATAGAAATAGTGTTATTCTACTTACAGTTGGTAGGATAAATCAGATGTGAATATAGTAGAGAAATACAATCATTAGGTAAGTAATGCGTAAAAAATAAAATGCTATTGGGGAAACTTGAGGGAGAAGGTTATGAAGCATATAAGAGAGTACGATGACCAAAATGGAAAATTGGTGAGTAGGATAAAGATAAAATCATATTATGAGAAATAGAAGTCAAGTTCAAAGAATGATTATGGAAGAATAGCTTAATGAAGGTATATTGTAGAAAATGTGATGGTGGTAGTAGTAGTAGTTGTCGCATGCAGTAATAGCAGAAGGAATTCTGAAATACGAGTATCTTGTACTCCGTTCATCACGCTATCCAAGTTCTCCATGCTGTGGAGAGACTAGATGAGATAATATAGAAATAAATTAGTTAAAGATATTGGAAAAGTTTAATGGTAATATTTGACAATTCCCTTAACTTGGTGGTACTATTTGAATCTTAGTACTACCGTGGTTCTAACACAATGGAAATAGATCAAGATAGTATCATTGTATAAGAATGATGCCCAAACAAGGCAGCGAATTCTAGGGAAATCATTATTTTTGAAGTAATGGTTAAGGTCGTGAAACAACTTAGTTATGGCCGAAATTGAGGAACGAGTATTTTGTCATATGATCTTCTAGAGAGGTGTGGGGGAATGGCTTTATTCCTCCTAGAAACTTAATAATATTAAGGTTCGTTCGAATGATCTCTTCATATTTGGATGACAGAGATGGATACAACAGAACGGTGCTGTACGTTATGAAGATATTTCACGAAATCATCCATAGAAGGTTATTGTAAAAATTGAGCAGAGGGAGACAGGAAATTAGTAGGTGCCTAACTGATAGGTGTGAGAAAGTAATCTGTGGAAGAGAGGAGTCTAAAAAAATTATATGAGACATGATTTTGTTCATTGATTATTACTCTTCAGTTCTTAAGCTAGTATTATTGGGAATGTGTTAAAGAGAGACATGCGGCCTTTTGAAGAAGTGTGATATGCAACGATTCTATTATAGTCACTGCAGGATACGTGTTCTTGGAAAATGAGTTGATACCACTTCAACATTCAGATTAATGTAAAATTATGAAATTTGACGTAAGGAGATCGCAGACATCACTACAATAACAACAACAATAATATAACTCCAACACCATTAACAGAGCAATGCTGTTAGAACTACCTGCCCAGAGGCGTTAGGTAGCAATCCTACCCCCTAGACTTACCCAGCTAAAGGCCAGTAGCCTCTCGTGGGAAAATTTGTGATACTTTCTAGTCTCAGCCAAAGAAACCCCAGTCGGACTATCAGGGAAACGACCATGATTCAAGAAAAAGTAAACGAATTAGATGAAGGAACATATAATGAAAGTTGCAACTGAGAAAGTAAGAAGCATGTCACACAAAGAACAGGAACTTGATAAACAACTTAAACCAAGCTAACATAAAGATATGTGTAGTAACCGAAACAAAATAAAGGCAAAAAATGTCACCAGACAAACAAATAACTATATACAAATCTATAGCGAAGTAAAATGAAAAAAAGAAGAAAAAGAAAAAGCAAATATAGTAATTACGATATATAAATATATGGAAAACAACCACTGGACTGAAAGCCTAATAAAAATCAGTCTAAAAACAGTAAGAGGTTACATGACAATAATCAGGCATAGAAGAGAGCAAAGAACACAGTAACACCTTTTATGAAGAATTGTAGAAACTCACGGATGACACAAATAAAACAGACTATTTATTACTAGCCGGGATCTCAATTCCATAACAGGAAATATGAAATACAAAACAAACGCCGGAAGATTGAGCAAAGATATTTATATGTAATCAAAATGGACACAGAATGAGAGATTTTGTCATTTATATATTTGTCATATATGAGAATAATGAAGTTATTATGTGAACATAATATTATGAAAGAATTAAACCAAGAACCAGTAATAGAAAAAATTAAAAAATATAAACATAAATGGATGGAACACGTTCAAAGAATGAAAACAGAAAGATTACCAAAACAAGCCTTAAAGTACAAGCCATTAGGAAAAAGAAAACCAGGACGTCCTCTTAAACGATTCAAAGATGACTTCTAAGGCCAGAACAGGCCATGCTAGGCCTAAATCCTTGATACGTATGATGATGATGATTATGTGAACATAAAGAAATACATAAATATGTATACATATGGTCAGCCACATGATGTAAATCAATTATTGACTACATTATCACAAAATTTACCGTATTTTTCTGTGTATAAGACGAACCCTACTTTTTTGAACCCAAAATTAAGAAATCAATATTTTAAACATAAAACAGAACACATTTGTTATATTTTAAATATTCAAAGTATATTTAGTAATTAGGTAATATTTTTAAGATACATACTAAGATGCATTTTCTGGGCTAACTTGGTTCGTGTTCTCATGGCCAACCCTTCTCTTCTTATGAAGTTGAAGCACCATTTTGCCTTTCCTGTGAAATCAACAATATTCATTTCTCTTGCAAACCTTTTTGCCTCATATTGAATAAGTTTAGTTGACACATATATTCTACTCTGGAGCTGCTCCATAATCCAAATCTTAAGTCTTTGCTCCAAGTTTGGCCATTGTGCTGGTTTTTTTCTCTTAAGGCCGTCTTACTTTTTGGCATCTTGAGTAGTTGTCCTTCCTGTTTTCTCCACTGTCTAATCATACACTCAGTGGGAGGAGGTCCAAACTGTCTCTCTGAAGCTTTATTTCCATGTTCTTTTGCGTAATTGATCACTTTTAATTTGAAATTTGAAGAATATGACAATCTTTTTTTTTTTTTCGGATATTTTTATGGGCTAGTGCTCAAAATATTGTTAATGCATTAAGTTACCCCGCAAACGAGTTGTTGCAGACGTATGAATGCTTTCAGAGTTCTGATTGGTTTATTCAGAATCAGCTGTTAATGACGTCAATCGACAGATTTAACGAAGACTAGTGATTGGCGGAAGCCTGTTCGAGGAGACAACGTACCGGTAGTTTCTCCACGGCAACCGCAGGTTTATCAACCGTTTACCCCCCCCCCCCCCGTGCATAAGATGACCCCCAATTTTTGGTCTAAAAATTTTAGAAAAAAGTATCGTCTTATACACGGAAAAATACGGTAAATTTGACGAGTTAATCCTAGATGTAAGAGCATATCGAGGCTTCGAATTAAACTCTGATCGTTATAGATTATTGGCAAAAATTCGATTTAAACCAAAATAAATATCATCCGTATTACGAGATATCTTCATTACTAGATTCTCATTCTAGACAACAGTACGAAAATGAATTGATTTCAAAACTGAAATCATGCATGAGTCAAATAACCCAGAAGTGAAATGGGAAAAATCTGAAGAAAACCCTGACAAAAGCAGTAACAAAAAACTTAAAGTTTTTTTGAGTAAACGGAATAGAAAAAGACTTCGAAACGGGAACAAAGAAATAGAAATGATGATAAAACATAAAAGACAGTTGTTGAAATGGTTTAATTCTAAGATAACAAAATACAATAGAAATAGCGTACAACCAAAAACCTATAAAATAATAAAATACATGAACAAAGAAATAAAAGGAAAGGTAAAAATACAAATAATATATAAAGAAAAATGGATAACTTATTTTCAAAACCTGTTCACTGATGATAACAAAGAAGTAAAATTTTATGAAACAAAGAATGACCCAACAGAAAATATTACTATGTCAGAACTAAAAAAAACTACAATAAATAAGATAGAAAATAGAAAAACACAGGGAGAAAAAATATAAACATGAAACTGTGCATAAATTCAAGTGAAATTTAATGAAAATCTCCCGAAAGTCTGGATTTCTGGAAAAAAATCCAAAACTCGTGGAAAAAATCACTGGTTATTCCAATTAAAAAAAAAAATAAATAAAAAGAAATAAAAACGGCTTAAATAACTATAAGGAAATAAATAAAAAGAAATGGGGGGGAAATAAATGGAAAAATGTAGGAACATTATAAAAAAAAAAAACTAAAGAGTATTAAAGAAATCCACTACTAGAAGAACAGAATGGATTCCAAAAAGGCCAATCTTGCGTAGACTCAATTTTCACTCTAAAATTATTAATCAAAAAGAGAAGAGAATTTCAAAAACAAACACATGGCCTTCATTGTATGAAAAAGCGTTTGATAAAAATAATTTAAAAAAAATTGTTTTTAAATATTAACCAAGCTAAATATAATAAACCAACTCTTACAGTCTATTCAACAAATGTATACAGGAAATAAAATAGCAGTCAAATTAGAACAAATATCAGAATGGAAAGACGTGTGAAGAAGAGTATGACGAGGATGTACCCCTATCACTTCTATTTTTAATGCATATAAAATAAATTATTACAATCTGGAAACAGCATAACCCATTTGGTATATAATAAAGATAAATACACTATTATTTGCAGATGAACGAATTGTATTAGCTACATAAGAAGATGATTTACAAAAATCAGTAAAATCAGTAAATGAAATTTCAGAACAATATAATATGAGAATATCTAAAGTAAAGACGAAAATAACGACTTTTAAAGAAGAAAACCCAATAAAAAGTAAAATAGTGGTAGACTGTATAATAAAATATTAGAACAAGTAATTTTTTTTTTAATTCTTGGGACGCAACTTATTATATGAAGATAAAGAATATACAGACCTTAAAATATAAAATTATGTTAAAGTAAATGGCATAACAAATAATATACAATGTATTTAAGCCATCCCTTAGTACAAAAACACACCAGAATCAGACTATAACGTCTTGTTAAAACCAACTTTATTATATGGAAGTAAAACAAGGGCCATAAAAAAGAAGAATGCAAACCGGATTCAAACAGCAGAAGTGAAATATTTGAGGAAAACAGCTAGATATACCAAGTGGGATCATAAAACAAATGAAGAGATTTTACATTCCCTGAATATAAAACCAAGTAAGTACTATACAAGTAAATATAATACTTATAACCAATCATTTCTTTAAATTAAAAATAAATAAATAAATAAAACGATTGCAACCGAAACACTATTATGTCTTGCGTGTGTACTCTCGTTTGTCTGCTTTTTTTTTTTTTTTGCGGAGGGGGGGGGGGAGTAGTGCAAATATCCCAATTTCTTGGAGGTAAACCTTGCTCTTGTATGTGTGTAATGCTCTAATATCTAAGAAAATTACATTTACATAGGGTGAGGGAACACTAAAGAAAGAAGATAGTGATTCAAAAAAATAACTACCGAAGCATATTTTTTGAAGGCGGAGTACGAATCGTACATGATAAACATGATGTAAGAAGCACTGGAATGGAAAGACAGTCTACATTTAGAAGAGTTAAAAAAAAAATCTAAAGAAGGATCCATCTTCATAACGCAGTCAACTAACTTGCTAGAAACGTTAACCTCCGTCAGTTTTCATGATGAAATACTTTCTCGAAATTGGGGCTATCATGACTATGGCAGTACCAATTAGAGATACTGGACAAAATTACTGTCATTAGAAGAAGAAGAATATGTTATGAAATTTGATAACCAGTTGTCTTGAATTTTATTTGTTTTCATATAAATAGGAAAATTTTTCTTTTATCGAATAATTATTGTTGTTAGAAAAAAGGAACAACATAATGCTTCCTTTTAGATTAACAAATCTTTTTGAAATAAATTTCTTTTTCTTATAGTTTATCGAGGTATATATACTGCATCCGCATTTTATCGCATAATCCCATTTTCTTACATTATAAACATATTCTCTTAAGCTGAGGTTCTAGGCCAGCCTTGCTCCACCATGCTTAGACAACATGCATCAATTCACAAGAATGCTGTCTCATTTTGTTATTTCCACAAAGTCATTTTTGCGATCTAGTTACATTATCTGTGCCGTGTAGAACGCATTTAAATTCCCCAGAAAATAACACCAGAATTCTTCAGGAGCAAAAAAAAAAAAAAAAAAAAAAAAAAAAAAAAAAATCGTTTTGAGAGTCTGTCTTTTTAGTTAGACATGATATTTCACTGTAATTAAATTTATATTTATTTATTTATTGAAAATTAGTTTTCCACCTCATGCGAAACTGTCATTTGGGTTGTCCGTGATGGTATCTAGTGTAGTTGTGTATTGACATACGGAAGTCTAACATCCAGTGATCCATTAGACATGGTCTAATAGACTCTTGTCAATCAGACTCAGTGATGAAGTCAATTCTACTAATACGGAATGAATTCGTATTTCGGATACCTTCATTCTTATCAACAGTTCTAAAATAATTTCACACAGGAAAAAATATCCGCTTTTACTATGTAGCCTACATGTAAATTTTCAGGTTTGCAATCTTGCTTTGATAAACTGGTTTTTATCATGTATGCAAATACACCATTTTCATATTTTTAAATCCGTTTATCTTTATTTATATAATGTCAGTTTATGTGTAATTTTCAACTTCTTAGTGGCAAACGATGTAAAATTTCATCCGTGTTAAAAGTCTCAGTGAAAAGCATGAAGTGAACATGCCAAATGTGTAATAGGCAGACGAAGTGACTCATAGAAGCTAGTTCTAAATACAGTAAAGCCTTTTGTAAACTTCTTTCCTAACTATGAAGTAATTCAAGCTAGGTCAATAAACGGAATTCTATGGAGGAAAAAAAAGAAAGTTTTTTAATTATCTTTTTAAAATTATCAATATATATATATACACACACACACACACACACACATTTTTGTGATATTGCTATTTTTTTAATATAATTCAAATATAAATATCAGATATAATTTTTAATATTTCTATTTTCTTATATTTTAATAATTTTTCAGGATTTTGAAATTATACGTTTCATATTTCATTGATCCACACGCGCAATTGATAGACAAAAATACTACTGTGGAGAGTGACGTAATGTCTATGGAGGACCAAGTACTTGGGAGTGTGTGTGTGTGTTATGGAGTTCCCCACCTTAATAAGTCAATGGATTTCTTGATGGTGTCACGTAATAATATAATAAAATAATCCGGGATACTTAATGGCCCTTAAGGCCTAACACCTGTCAAGACTGGCTTTCATAACAATAAATTTCGGATGAAGTGGTTACTCTATACGTTTATTATCATTGTCATAAATATGAATACAAAGTATTTACAAATATACAATTTAGATTAAGCACAAGCTGCCTAGGTAACTATTTTTATATAAGCATACATAAATAATAATAACCATGCTGCATTTTACATTAGAATAATTGAAATATTTTTTTTTACTATAACTGATATCGTTTTTAATAATATTGGATCTAGGTGAACTATAACGCAATTGCATACATCTACATCCTCGAAGCTTGTGCTAAACTTATCTCATTTATGCGTCCATAGGAACACATTCATCAGTCATTGCATATTAATTTATTGCTTTATTGACAGTAGCTCATATATATTTTACACACGACACCCGCGAATCTGATGGTGCATCACTGAACTGGAAGTCGGTCAGTTTAGTACTTTGCATTAAGTCTGTAGGTTGTGCAGTGTGCGTATTTCTCTTTCATAGCGTAACGTAAGGACTCGTTTTTGAGTACTTTGCAAGGTTTCTGATCTCAAATGACAGTTCGTTTAGCATGTCTGGAATATAAAAATTCGTGGCGGCTTTTCCGTAAAGACTGGTGTATTTATATGTAATGCAGTTTTGTCTGAGGCTTTGTTATACAGCACATAGTTTTAGTTATTCTATAGTTTACATCAAAGAAATACTCTAGCATAAACTGCGTAGTGGCATGGGCGTTCAGCTGTTAATATTATATTTGCTATCAATGCAGTGCAGATAAAGTTGCAAATAAATAATAATTTTTATTCTCTCTTTCAAAGAAATTACATATACACAAAAGTAGATAAAAGTTTCAGTTCTGAATAGTATTGCTTCCGTTTTGTTACAGTAAGTAAAATTAACAGATGCAAATTATTATTAATAATATTATTTATTCAAACTTCATACTATGTACAATATATACATGTGCACATATGTGCATACAAATACATGTTATATGCATAATGATATATAAAAGTCATCACTTCATCGCCATGATGAATACATTGTATGATTTATAGAGAATTAAGATATTTTCGAATGTATTCGTTTTTTAATTAATATACTTATAATTATTATTATAAGTATAGTTTAATGGTAAGGCGTTTTTACTATTAACAATTACATGCCTTATATAAGAAGTATACAGGGTGTTCGGGATAAATTTGACAGTTTCGTAAGGAAAAAGAAAATCTTCTTTGTATCTATTAAATTTAATGAATTGACAAAAAACATTACAGGCAGAGTTAATTACAATACTATCAACAAGATTTACTCAAAATAACCACCATTAGCATCGATCACAGCTTCAATCCTGCTTCGGAACCTCGAACAAGCTGATGCTACAGTCTCCCTGGGAAGGGCCGCAAAAGCTGTTTTAATTTTATCCATTAACTGGGCTTTTGTATTACTGGAAGTGCGATTGGTGTCTTTTTCAACTGCGCCCCATACAAAATAATCCATGGGGTTAAGGTCTGGGGAGTTTGGAGGCCAAACATTTGGACTGGTGAAGTCGTAGAAATTTTCAGACAACCATTTTTGACTTTTCCCAGAGGTGTGGCAAGGGGCCGAATCCTGCTGCCATACATACGGCCTACCATTGGCTACCCTTGTTATCCAGGGCTTGACTACAGTTTTTAGCAACTCCACGTAGCCATCTGAAGTCAACCTGAGGCCCTCTTGGAAAAAATGCGGAGGCATCACATTGCCTTCAGAGGATACACATCCGAAAACCATCACAGTTTGGGGAAATTTAGTCTGCATTACACGAGGAATGTCCTTTGTACTGTATGCAAGCCTCTAGTTCATGCCTGATTGTTTTTACTGTATTCAGGGAGCATTGGGCAGCAGTCGAAATATCCTTATTTTGATGGCCGGCACGAATCATCATGATACAAGTTATTCTCTTCCATGATTCAGGTGGGTTCCAGCTATCCATCCTTTCTGACATCTTGTATATGAATGAAGAAGGGTCCAAACTTTTAAATGAAGAGAAGTGTGTGTTAATACATGTAACTTACGGAAAAATATAATTAATTATAAATATGTCAAATTTATCCCGAACACCCTGTATATTATATTGCATTACAGATGTGAAATAAGTACACATATATAACAAACGTTCACAGACAGACTTACGGAAAATCTCTCCTGACTATAACATATCTATCACACTGAAGTTTAAAGTAATTCACAACCTACTCAGGAATGCATCCATTCTCCTACCACTCTCCACGTAATAATAATAATAATAATAATAATAATAATAATAACCTTCTTACCGTGTTATTCACCACATCCCTGCTATTTTCAGGGATGGCCTCTAGTTCTTGCCCCTCCTTATTTTCCACTATCTGAAAAATCTCTCTCGTAATCATGAAATACTTCCACAAGAGCATAATCGTCTCGTTCATATCACCCCCCCCCCCTTCGCCTTCTATCAGCCAACTCCTCTACAGATTATATGACTTCAATCTATTCAAAGCTAACATTCTCCCGAAGTCATTAACTGCCACTGCACCCTATCCAAAGTATCTTCCCCCCCCCTTCTAAATCTCGGTAACCAGATTTGAGCACAGCCAAATGTGGCCTGATCAGAGCCTACAATGGAATCACTACCATTTTATATCTGCTGATTATGCTCGTCTTAATATTGCAACAATCCTCTGAGTTGTCCTAATCACCTTTGCAAATGCTCCTTAAATTTCGAATTTCGGTCCGCCATAACCTCAAGATCCCATGCTTCTTCAACTTCCCCATTTAATTCCACATATAGAATATGCAGTATCCCATCTGAAGATCCCAAAATTCGAAACGTTACATTTAGCAACATTAAACGCATCCCCATTAATCAATCCACATTTCCAACTTATTCAGATCTTTTTGACGAGCTGCTACATCAGCACCATTCTCAGTAATCTTTTCCAGCTTCAGCTTGAATTCCAGTGAAAAAAATCATCGATATAAAGGTTGAAATGTAGTGGTCCCAGCACAGAACCCTGTGGAACACCACTAGTAACATTCCTTTTCCCCGATATTGTTCCTCCATAAAAGAATCCCTTGAGCTATTAAACAACCAACTGCCAATCCATTCCACCAATTTAATACCCAATCCCAGGCGTTGCAGCTCAAATATCTGTTTATTATGTGGTACCCTATCAAATGCCTTTGCAAAATCTATAAAAAAGTACAGTGTATGCATTTCCATCATCAACCACTTTTGTTAGTTTATTATGAACGTTAGCAAGATTAATGAAACAAGAACGCCTCTTAACAAATCCGGGGACCTTCGCAGATAATATTATTTTCAAATGCCGAGTTTTGTATACGAGCTCTTACCAATTTTTTAATACCTCAACAACCACAGAAGTAACACAAACTGGTCTATAATTTGATGTCTTCATTCTCCCGTCACTCTTAGGTAGTAGCACTACTTCACCTCCTTCCACTCCTCAGGGACATTTCTAGATTTCTAGATTTTAGTGAGGCATAAGCCTCACCTCCACAGAATGAAACATTCTAATAAAGTATTCATTAAACATCTGTACAATATCATTCGCTTTGCTCATTAGACCAATCTTTCCATCTAAAAAGACCATTCGTCCATAATTCCTTCTCTTGATAGCCACATAACGAAAAAATTCCTTAGGGTTGTCCCTTCCCTTGAATGTAATGCTATGCTCTGTCGTATTCAAAATTTCCCTTTCTGACTATACTAGTCGCCTTTCTTATTTGAATTTTATTCCTCATGCATCTTTTCACCGTTTCCCATTCTATACTTTTTCCGAACCTCTTTTTTATCTGCAATTCTTTCTTAATCTCAGTACTCACCCATTTTAACCCACCTTTTTAATTTTTTTTTCATTCGTGTTATATACTTTGATCCTGCTGTTAACAAACGGTTCTTAACTAACTTCCATGCACCTCTTTATTCTCTAATTCTTCCATCCATAGCACTATCCCAAGTTGGTTTCTAAGATTATTGAAGTCTTCTGCCTTATAATTTCACATGGCTTTCTTTCTCTTTAAGACTTTCGCATGTCTGTGCACTCCCCAAATCAAAATCACATTGTCACTTTCACCAAGCGGAGGCAAATATGACATTTCAGTCACCATTAAATCCTCTGATGCTATAATCAAATCCAAAACTTTTAATCTTCGCATTCCTTCCAACACATGATTAAGACATTTGTCCTTCAAGAATTCCATAAATTTGATTTCTTTATTACCGCAGGCTACTTCCTCTGTGCAATCTATATTTTCATAATTGAAATCACCCATAACGATCACCCGCTTTCCATTCATTAATCTAGTTTGTTTGAACATTTCCTGTTCATTTTCCTCGTCTACATTTCCTGGTCTACAGTAACATCCAACTATATACCTGGTCCTGCCAACCTCTAATTCACACCATACACTCTCAAAGCCGTGCGCATTATATCCCTCCTAGCTCTCTATCCTTAGAATGTGCATCTCATCAACTACCATAAGCAATACTTCGCCACCACGTTTCTCCCCCTATCCTGACGGAAAATAAGGAAAGGGGTCTGGAAAGTTCTGCTAAACACCTAGAACCAAAACGATATTAAAGCAACTGATATAACAACAAGAAAGAACATACTAGGATACAAGAATATAAGATCATAAGTTACCTTCATAACTCTGCTATTAGTGAAGTAGCAAACAAATTAATCCGAACAAGTCAAATTTTCATTTTTGGTTTTAGTTCACTATCTGGTAGAGAGATGAGCATTTCAACTATCTCTACGATGTTTATTAATAGCACTGTGCGTTTTTAATAGTATAAACAAGTTTATATTCGTAGTGTTTTATTCATTTTTTGTGGCTATAAAATGGATACATATCCAGGAAATCTTTCAAAAATATGTACTCTTTTTCAGCACACATTCATCACTAAAAGACAAATTTCCAGTGAGCGTGGTGTTGGTTTGGATACTGTCAATGCGATTTTAAAGAGATTTAGGGAGACAGGTACTTTTTTTTTCTGAGAGAAAAGGAAAATGTGGGCCAAAAAAGGAAAACTGCACTTAATCAAGATCGTTTACTTGTTAGGTAAAGCAAAATGAATCCAAGATTGTCTGCTGCATACTTAAATAAAGACTTTGCAGCTAGTGGGATTAATGTTTCTGACATGACAGTCAGTTGAAGATCGTTGGAAGCAAGGAGGACTCGCCACAGACCAAAAGAAACAACTCTTGACAATGACTACGCAGAAAAAGAGGGTCCCGCGGGCAAAGTATACAAAGATTGGACTGTTGAGAAGCGGAAGAAAGTCATATTCTCAGATGAGAGCCATTTCTTTGTTCAAGGAGAGCGGGTATCGTATGTTCGTAAATCAGCGGCTGAAAAGACTTCTCTCGCCAACCTTCAAAAAGCTCCTAAACACCCAACTAAAAAGATGTTCTGGGGTTGTTTTACACAATGCCCGTTCAGGATCATTTGTGCCTGTTGATGGTATGATAAAAATTGACCAATGCATAAAAATATTGGAGAAGAGAATGGTCCCACAGATCCAGAAAGAAAAATAACTCATCTCCCAACAGGTTCTCACCCCATACCATCATCATTATCAAATTCCTGATATATATCCCCAAGGGGTGTACAGGATATGATAGTACGCTCCATGCCACTCTTCAAAAAATTGAAAGAGTTTCTTAAAACTCACACCATTCAATTGCTTTAGTGGCCAGATAACTCTCCTGACATTAACCCAATAGAAAATGTGTGGGCCATAATTAAAAAGATTAGAAAATTAAATTGTGATTCAAAGTCAACTTAATGCAATCCATTATAAAAGTATGGTTTTAATTTCGAGATGCAAAAATAAGAAAAATGTTGAAAGTTTATTTATCACTAGGTTAGACTATAATGAATTTAGTTTAATCCTTTATCCCAGTGAGAGCAAACAAAGTTGCGCCTGAAAATATCTTTAGGACTGAATATAGTGTTGTACTAACTTACCTGGGTAAGTAGTGCAACACCAAGGCAACTAGTAGCAAAGGTGGAGCAAGTTACCAACACTTCTAACCCAGTATCTCCCATAATTATAGTGTTGCACTACTTACCCAGGTAAGATAATACAACACTATATTCAGTCCTGAAGATATTTTCAGGCGCAAACTTTGTTTGCTCTCACTGGGATAAAGGATTAAACTAAATTCATTATAAGAAAAATGTGTTCTACGTTGATAGAAGCTATGCCTAAGCGAATTAATGAATTAACGAATAAGTACGTGCTCCTCTATTAGGAATAGAGGAGCACCTACTTATATTATTAGGTAAAGTTGGAGTTTAATTTTTGTATGCGAAATTAAAATATTTCTTTAAAATATGCGTATTCGGATTAATTTGTTCGGTACTGTATGTTCTTTCTTGTGGTTATATCAGTTACTTTTTATATCATTTTTGTTCTAGGTGTTTATCAGAACTTTCCAGATCCCTCCCCTGGTAGTATATCCTTTTACCTCTATTCCAGTCAAGACATCATCCTCTGTTAACCACGTTTCACTTATACCAATAATTTAGGAGAGATTATGATTTAATCAGTGCTCCTTATTCATTCCCTTTATTCCTAATGCCCCTGGCATTAGTATAAAGAAAAAAAGGCACTTCTCAGTTCGCTCTCTATATATGCTAGCTAAGTCATTTCTTTTGGTCCCGTATCTATTATTGTCCGTAATCTCCAATGCACTCAACGTTACCTTATCTCCTGAAACATCTTCTCCACGCGAGGTCGTACTTTCAACTCTCAACCCTATCAATTCTAGTTTCCCTGTCCAAACTCTCCTTCCACTAACTCAGAGAACAGCAGCCTCTCCAAACTTTTTGTGTCCCTCCCTATTCAGATGCAATCCATCTTTTACATCCAGCGTCTTCTACCATCAAATGTACTCCAAATATCAACATATTCTAGACTAGGGTTTCCCAAACTGTGTTCCGCAGCAGGTGAATAAGTGTTCCGCGAGACGTTCTCCTGGAATTTGTCATTTTAGTTTTCTAAGCATTTTTCGTGAATAAATATTTTATAGCTGAAATATTCTGAGGAGAATAATATTCGTGAATATGTCGAAAAGCTCAGACCCAGAACGCCTAATAACATCTGGGTATTGTTAATTTTCATACAGCCAAACCTTTCAACATTTAGGAAAGGGAATACCGCTGTTTATGACCCGACATACAAAATTTCCTGCAAGCGGATTATAACAATGGGAGGCGTATCCTCTGTTCTCAGAACTGAAGGGAATAACATCTGTGTAGCATATGTGAGTGACCAAGCGGCATATTTTTAAACATGGAAATATGTATGAATTATCGTTAATTTTCACACATCGAAATGTTTCAACAATCGGGAAAGAGAATACCGCTGATAAAAAGAGAATACCGATCATAAAAATTACCTGTAATCGCATTACAACAACTTTCGGTGTATCCTCTGTTCTCAAAACTGAAAGAAATAACATCTGTGTTGCAAATGTTAGTGACCAATTAGCAAGGAAGTATAAAGAAAACTTTTCCACTAAAATTGAAGATCAAGGTAGTCTGTATCCGGTTCTCAAATCTAGTAATACTGAATACTTTCTTCGCAAGTTCGTATTGTAGGGTGGAAGTTTCGAAACCGTAGTGCCGTGATTTTTTAAAAGTAATAGGCCTGCAGATTTTAATTTTAATATGAATAAGAGACAAGGGACTTTGTTTAAATTTGGTATTAAGAATAGCTCAGTGGATGTGGCGTTTTCACACCATGGCGCTTGGCCGCACGAAGGAAGACTTGGTTTCGAGTCTAGTCGGCGACTAGAGGAAATTTTCCTAAGCCTTTTTTCTACCGGTTCCCGAGTTAGTCGATCTCTGGCACGGGCAAGCGGGTTTTTCCTCCCGGAAACTTGGGTTTTTCGTCCCGTAAACTCAAGAAAATCGACCGTAGAACCCACATTATTTCAGACATTAAACATATTGTGTTAGGGCTAGGGACCACGAGATGGCAGCACATTTGAGCCGTCTCTCTTCACTGCGTGCCGCTTAATTAGTGATAGCCTTCGGCCATCTATCTCTGATTGGTACCAGTGGAAATTGAACTGCCCACTCAGTCTCCAAAAGTTAGATAGGGCTAAATGGCCTCGCCTACTCCCGTTATACGGGAATAAAAAGGCGTTAGCTGATTTTTTTTTTTTTTTTTTTTTTTTTTTTGAAATCTCTTATTGAAGGTGTTTGTGACGCAACAGATAGTGAGTCATCCACCACCAGCCTACAAAGCTGGTGGTGGATGACTACAAAGCTGGTGATGGATGACTCACTATCCAGGATGTACAAAAGGAGGGTAAAACTACCAGCACAGAGGAGAAAAAGTCTGCATTCACTCATAAGTACTTATAATAATATTATAAATATTTGGTGATCAGAATGGGATATGTCAATGAAAATCAGCACAAATTAATTTAATGATGTTTATGTTTAATTGATGTTTAATTAATAATCAATGATCAACTATTAACTAATAATAAAATCAGCTAAATTAACAATAAATTATTAATTAATACATTACAAAATGAGCTTGGCCGTTCAGTAGTATTAAAGCGGGAGTTAAGCCAGAAGGCAAAGCTGGCTGTCTTCAATATAGTCTATGTCCCCATCCTCACCTATGGTCATGAGAGTTGGGTTATTTTCGTGACCGAAAGAATGCGGACACGAATCCAAGCGGCTGAAATGAAGTTCCTTCGAGGGGTTGCGGGGCTGACAAAACTCGACAGGGTCAGAAGCTCTGCAATTCGGGAAACCCTCAATATTCAACCGCTGCTTCTCCGTGTTGAGAGATCACAGTTACGCTGGTACGGGCACCTGGTCAGAATGCCACAAGAGAGGCTCCCTCAGCAGGCCCTCTTTTCCAAGCCAGAGGGTGAGAGGCCACGTGGAAGGCCAAGGCCTCGCTGGATAGATTATATCCAAAACCTTAGGTGGACACGTTTGGGAATCCCACCAGAACACCTGAACTTGGTGGCAGAGGATCGTGACCATTGAAAGTTCCTCTTGCAGCTTTTGTCCCCACAACCCAATTAGGAAGAGTGGGCCTTGAAGATGTATGTATGTATGTACATTACAAAATAACCAAGGTGTCCCCTGAAAATTTCAGGATTTGTGAAGTGTTCCGTAGTCGGAAAAGTTTAGGAAACGTTGTTCTACACTTCTCTTGCCACATATTCTTACAATCATATCATTCATGATTACCGCTCTTCCATTTAACTCTTTGATATTGTCAAAGCGTGGAAGTACACTTACTATCGTAACCCATACACTTTTCTGTTGCAGTCTCTAACATTGCCGATTAACGCTGCCTCTCAAATCATTCGCACCAACACTGCTTTCATCTCCTCCACATTCTGTCCTCTCTTCATCGCTAAAATCACCCTCTCCATTGTTTCACCAGGAAGGCATTCTTCGAACATGCTACTCTACACACCCTGGATCATTGAATCGCCATATATTATTCATGTCATGGTTTTCTTCAGCACTTTCGGCATCCTATCATCGCCTCTCTTTCTATTTTTCTTATATTCTCTCGATTTTCTGTTACTTCTACTATCCTCAGCAAAAGTTTGACTTTTATTACTATCACTTGCTTTCTTTGGTGCATGATGTCTGAGTCACATCACTATTTACATATGAATGAGGAAGGGAGAGTTCAGTTAATGGAGAGTTAGGTGATGAAACTGTGATCGGCACTGCCTTCTCATTAATATCTTGGAGCACCTCTGCTCCAAGATATTAATGACAGGTCTTTCAATTTCACCTCTTTCTTTGTATATTTACTAATTGAGTCGCGAGGAAATCTTTTCCTAGATCTTCCTCTTTTACGCCTTCTTAACGGTGGCAACGTTTCACGAAGTTGTTTTTGCTGTATTCTAATAAGACCTGTGCACCGGGACAAGATCGCATTCTACCTGAAGATGAGAACGAGTGTCGATTAATCCAGCGCTGGTAAGACCAGCCATGTTATTTGTAACTTGATGTGAAGAACTAGCAACAGTTGATATGAGAGGTTCTTCAAAGGATACCAGGGCGCCTGATTTGATTCTGAGTCCCAAGGAATATAACTGGGCATAGAAAAGTCAGATGCATAAAACAAGAAACGAATGCCTGGCTACCTCCACAAGGCCCTGGTGCACTGTAGTAAGAATGAGCGGCTAACAACCCAGCAGTAGTACGGGTGGGGGACTGATATGCAACTGGATTAAACATATGACAGTGAGGGGAATTATCGGACTATATCGGCACATTTTCTGTTGTCCCCGGAATAGACACGAAGTCTGGTGCTAATAACCTTTGTTTATGCACTTCACTAGGAAGCAAACAAAACGGCTTGAAAACTTGAAGTCTGCTGATTTATTCTTTTATAATATCCGAATCATCCCGTTCTTCATCTGTAAAGTCTTCTAACCTTTCATCCTCATAGAACTTTAGCTGCTTTTAGAAGAGTCGGAAGTTGGTCCTGTGAAATCTTTACCTCTCCACTGTACCTGAAGTCTACAAATGCTTTCAGATCAGTATTTTTCATGCCATTGGGAATAATAGTGGAATGATTACAAGAATATTCCATAAATAAGCTCTGAAAGAAAGGAAATCATGTAGATAGCACCATTTTATGAGCATTTAAGCTGAATCTTTCGCATGTAAATGCCACATCTACTAGGACTTCATTTGAAAGTAATCGATAGAATGTGGTTAATATATTTGTCTGTAATTGTTCAATTTTAAATTCACTACATGTATTAAAACTGTTTATTATATCTGTATCATGGAGAATACACTGCTTGGAAAGAAGTTAATGGACATCATAGTGTGAGGAAGAAACATAACGCATACTGTAAGATGTAGGACCTCCTTTCGTTCTGATGACCACAGCAATCCTATGGGGCATACTTTGCACAAGCATACCATAGCGATCAATGGGAATTTTAGCCCATTCTTCGTGTAGGCATGTGATGAGGTGCTGGACTGCTGAAGGGAAGGACGTCTCTTGAGCTCACCAGTTCATCCCACACATGTTCAATACGATCGAGATCAGGGATCTGTGGAGACCAGTCAGGTGTGGTGACGTTCATGCCCACAAACCACAATGGTAATTTCCGTAGAAACGTCACAAACTAGAAGGCATTGCATTGTCCAAAATGTTCAGATACCTCTCGGAGTTCAATGTTCGTAGCACCATAAACAGTGGTCCGAGGTCAAAAACAAGGAAAAATAGGACCATATCCATCACACTCCTACCTCCAAATTTCATAGTTGGGGGTTACACACTCTGCTAAGAGTCGTTCACCGAGAATCCATCTCATTCACATTTGTCCATCTGCTCGGTAGCGTCATTCGTCGCTCCATAACACAGCTTTTCAAGCTTCCACGTTCCACTGTACACGCTCTTTGCTGCATTTTGGTTCAGGTAATGTGAAGCTTGTGTATTGCAATCCTGCCATGGAAATCCACTTTATGAGCCTCGCTTCTGAATTTTTTTTTGTCCAGATTCGTGTAAAAGATAATATATATAAATACGAAAGATATGTAAAAACTGCTATTCGTGACGAATAGCAGTTTTTACATATTATCTTTCGAAGCACCTACGGTCAGGTATGCATGGTTGTACTTATGCACAGGCGCACAAGGCTCTAGCTGGGGACCCAAACAATTAGAAAGGGGTGGGGGGGGGTGGAGCACTGTAGGACTCGGAGAAAAGTGTAAGACAGCCCTGCACGTTTGGTGAGTGTGGTGAGATGTCCAGTGCGGGTCGTACTTGTAGTTGACTCCCTGTGCTTCCATCTCAGTATGGTATCACTGATTGTTGACTGGGGATTGCCCAATTTGACAAACAGATTGGCCTGCAACATGGCATTCTATCAGAACGCCTCTTTCAAACTCCGTCAGTTGCCTTGTCGCAATGCCATCAAGTCCCTGTATGAATGCCCAGAGTTTTGTGTCAGGGTAAACAGCACAAAGTCTGAACCTTTCACAGTGTCCGTTGGCCTCCACCATGGGTGTGTTCTGTCATCCCTTCATTTCATAATATTTATGGACTGGATTGATAGGCACAGCCAAGGCAGTGAGTGGGTCAGAATTGGAAGATAGAGCATTGGACGTCTGCTTTTTGCAGATGACCTAGTTCTGCTTAGCTCTTCCACAGATGACCTTCAGCAGACTCTGGATAGGTTTGTAGCTGTTTGTGCAGACGCCGGAACGAAGATCAGTATGGCCAAAACTGAAACATTTGTGGTCTCAAGTCAACCATCCCAGTGCAGTCTACATGTAAGTGGAGTCCCAATGAGGCAGGTGGAGAAGTTTAAATACCTTGGGTCCATATTCACGAATGATGGAAAATGGGACATAGAGCTAGATACTAGAATTGGCTTAGCAAGCTCGATATTGCGGGCACTTGGCCGTTCGGTAATATTCAAGCAGGAGTTAAGCCAGAAGGCAAAGCTGGCTGTCTTCAATACAGTCTATGTCTCCATCCTCACCTATGGTCATGAGAGTTGAGTAATGACCGAAAGAATGTGGACACGAATCCAAGCGGCTGAAATGAGGTTCCTTCGAGGGGTTGCGGGGCTGACAAGACTCGACAGCGTCAGACGCTCTGCAATTCGGGAACCTCAATAGTCAACCGCTGCTTCTCCGTGTTGAGAGATCCTACGTTGGAACGGGCACCTGGTCAGAATGCCACAAGAGAGGCTCCCTCAACAGGTCCTCTTTGCCAAGCCAGAGGGTGGGAGGCCAAGGACTCGCTGGATAGATTATATTCAAAACCTTGGGTGGACACGTTTGGGAATCCCACCAGAACACCTGAACTTGGTGGCAGAGGATCGTGACCATTGGAAGTTCCTCTTGCAGCTGTTGCCCCCACAACCCAATTAGGAAAGGTGGGCATTGAAGATTTATGTGTGTATGTATAAAATAAAATGATTAAAATATGAATTTAACATTCTAATTTAAAATTAGTTTCACGTTCAAGATATTGACCAGAAATGGTCATTTTTTTACAGTTTATACAAAACTGAACCACATTCCTTAAAGATAATAACTTCATTGAAAAGTTCCCAATTAACCTCGTTAAATTTCTGCAGATGAAATTAACTATTTCTTCATTTCCAGTAAAATGTATTAAAATGATTTCAGCCTAATTATTAATAATTTCTTATTAGTTTATTTCTTGGATGTTTTTGAATGTATTCGGAAAATTACTCAAAAATATGTGTTTTCAAACTTTTTTTTCACGAAATTTTGAAATTTTATATAAAAAATCTTCGGTGTTTTTCTTATAATAAGATATTGCCATACAGTAAGATACTTTTTTTTTGTTTGTTTGCTTTAGATTTGATATTCGTTCTTGACTGAAAAAATATAAATTAAAAAAAAAAATAAGAAAAAAAAGAAATCATAGATTCATAAAAAGTACAGACGTTCCCCGAACATAATACAGAAAAAAAAAATGAACCTATTTAAGTTAAGGGATATTACATCCCATATTCTTTTATGGACGAATAAGAAACTCAAAGAGTTTCATGCCGAATATATAGGCGAGTCCAAGCGTAAGCAAATACCTGGATAGTGCAACACCTGACCCATTTGGTAGTGCAACACTGAGGCAACTCATAGTAAGGGTAGTACAAGCTCCGATCACTATTCTTGGTATTTACCCATAATGTGAAACCCAGCTCCCAGGAGCTGTATTAATGTTCTACATTATGAGATACATTATGAGAGAAGGTCACTACCCAGAACGGTTTCAACCTATATTGAGGTCTCATCAGTGAGTATACGTAGAATGGGAGTTAATGTCTTTGAACATCGGCCATTGAAATATACAGATTGCTGAGGGTCAGCAGGTAGTAATAGGGGAAGTTAAAGAAAGGTAAAGTAGGATAGTAGGAGGTAAAAAGAGGCCTCCGTCAACCTGTTTAGCTGTAACAACCCAGAGGTTGTGGCTAAAAGGTCTGTAAAACATCATCTCCTTATACCTGTTCTAAAAAAAACACTTAAACTTTACACTTTACTTTACCCAAAAAACATAACTTTAGATTAGATTAATCCAGATGTCTGGAGACGTCATCTCGTAGCCCCTAAAAAAGAAAACTGTTTGTTAAAATTTGGAACTTAGATTGCTCTTAAACTATGCTTTACAACTGAAAAAGACTGCGATAACGGGATCCGTATTGAGGTGGATTTTATCAACCAAAAACCGAGAGTTAGGGGAAGAACTCGGCCCGAGTGATACAGCCCACAAGGAGCTGCACCGCCTAGTAATATCAAGTGAGAATTGACATTTATGACTCTAGGGTGAAGCAAGATGCTTTTCATATTCCCCGCTATCCGTTGTGATTACAGTGAGGGTAAAATTTATGAGCAGATTGCTCTCCCTGAATGGGCATGGAGATTATGCATAGCTAAAGGAGGCTAATATAGCTTTTGGTCTTCTATATTTGAATATGTCCGTTGCCTCGTATGCTGCAGCTTGCTGAACCAAATCGTTGGGGTGTGTAGACGTCTTTAGAAAAAACTTGGATGCTAAGGATTGTAGAAAAGAGAAACTATAAGGAATATTTGTATCTCTATGAAGTTGATTGTTTCTAACATACCACGGGGCGTTCAGAATCATTCTCAAGCACTTGTTCTGCACTCGCTGTATTTTGATAATGTTAGCATTAGAGATGTGGCTCCAGGCCGGAGAGGCATAGGTGATTATAGGACGAATCGTCATCTGGTATAGTTGCAATTTGATTCTGTTGCTGAGCTTGCTATTTCTATTAATTAGCTGATCGATCTGAGCTATGGCTTTAGATGCTTTTGCGCACGAAGATTTGATGTGTTGGTTGAAAGATAGATTTTTGTCGAGAATCACACCCAAGTAATTTGTTTCTGTGTGCCAGGGAATTTTAGTATTGAATAGTAACACATCTCCTGCAGGAGACATTGGCCTTTTTGAGAAAAGAACGGCTGAGCTTTTCTGGAGGTTAACTTCCAATCTCCATTTGGAGAACCAACCCTCCAGTTTTAGAAGGTTTGCTTGAAGCTTTCTGGTAACGAAATGGGGTCGGAGAGATCTGGTTAGTATTGCTGTATCGTCCGCATTCAAGGCCAAAATGGAAGACATCGGATTGTGCGGGATGTCCGACATGTATACAGAAAATAGCAATGGAGCCAGTAGGAATCCCTGCGGCACTCCAGCAAAGATATGGCGCTGGGACGAAGTAGAACCGTTGATTTTTACTTGCATTGATCTATTCTGAAGATATGACTGGATTAGATGAACCATTTTTAGTGAGGTACCGGCTGAGATAAGTTTGTGTAGGAGTCCAAAATGCCAGATTTTGTCAAATGCTTTGGATAGGTCTAGGAAAACAGCTCCTGTGTACTGGCGCCAGTTATAGCTGGTGGTGATGTATTCCACAATTCTGTGGATTTTCTGGGTAGTACTATGGTGTTGCCTAAAACCAAACTGTTCTTTAGGGAGGATGTTTAGGTCATTTACTGAGGTTTGGAGTCATGAGAGAATGACCTTCTCTGCAACCTTACCTAGATTAGAGATAAGACTGATTGGACGATAATTTTGCGGTAGGTGTGGGTCTTTGCCTGGTTTATGTATAGGAATTACATCAGGCAGTTTCCAGGTAGAAGTAAAATAGTAAAATCTTAATATTGCATTTATTATACTGGTCAGGTGCACTACAGCTTTCCAAGGTAGCAACTTGATCACCCTGTTTGAGATGCCGTCTGATCCAGGAGCTTTATTGTTCTTAAGTTTTTTTAATAATATCATATAATTCAACAGGTGATGTGGGTGCAATATGATCCGCACTGGTATCTGGGAAATTTAAAGCATGTCTGACCTGTATGTGGATTTTGTACAAGTGATTGAAATCTAAGTTGTTATAAGAGAGTTTACACTGCTCCTCTAGATTCTTCACTATGGCCTCTGCCTTATCTACATCTGTGTGAACTAAGCTCTGGTTTGAGATTATGGGGTGGGCTGATTTTATTTCTGATGTTTCTCAGTAACCCTCTATCTGGGGGTTACTGAGAAATCAATCAATAGGTGAGATAGAGGATAACTTTTTATCCCAAACTTGGTTTCTATGAGTTTTAAGTGCATCTCTTACTGCCCCATTTATCCTGTTTAGAACTTATCTTCATCCCTTAACTCCCATTTCGTCGAATCCAAGCGTAAGCAAATATACCTGGATAGTGCAACACCTGACCCATTTGGTAGTGCAACACTGAGGCAACTCATAGTAAGTGTGGTGCAAGTTCCGATCACTATTTACCCATAATGTGAAACCCAGCTCCTAGGAGCTGTATTACTGTCCTACATTATGAGAGAAGGTCACTACCCAGACCGGTTTCAACCTTTATTGAGGTCTCATCAGTGAGTAGGTAGAATGGGAGTTCATGTCTTTCATCATTGGCCTATGGAGTATAAAGATGTGCTGAGGGTTAGCAGGTAGTGAGAGGGGACGAAATAAAGGTAGTGTGAGATAGTGGTAGGTAATAAAGAGGCCTCAGTCGATCTGTTTAACTAGATAACCTATTAGAGGTTGTGGCCAAACAGATCTGCCGACATCATCTCCTGACGTCTGTTCTTACAGCTTTCATCTGTCAAATATGTAAAAGATGTTTGACAGATGAAAACAGAACCTTACACAAACAACAACAAAAAAAAGATCAAAAAGTGAGACAAATAAATTCTGGAGTAAATCAGAAGGAGAACTGGAATACTTTTTCGGGAAAAATAAGAAACAAGTGGACTGTAAAATTGGAGGAAGAGCCCGTATCGAGTGATGCAGCCTACCAGGGGCTCCACCGCCTCGATGTAAGGCTTTGCAGCTCGGGTTTTATCAGGCCAACCCCCTCCTCTGTGAACTAGATATTAAACGATTAGAACGAAAAGGCAAATCCTTGTAGTCTTGTTAGTCTGGTGTGGCTGTGTTGATGTCGTCAATGTAGATGTCTAACCATTCGAAACTTATTTTATCGTGCCGAAGGTTGAACGCTGGCTGTATTCCTGTGTGGTGCATTATTATGAACAGGTTTTCTGCTGCTTCTATGGGTTCCCTATATCTTCTTAATATTATAACTCCATTTATATGCCTGTCTTTATAAGGGTCGGATTCTTCATCAAGTTCGCCCGATGGGGTTATGTTATCTGTGTTTGGTTTCTTTTTATCTTCTTCCTCTGGGCTTATGGGACGCTTTTCTGTGGCATTAACAGCCTCCATTTCCTCTGCGTCTTCTTCCTTTTTTTTAGATTCCCGGTTATTACGCTTCTTTTTTTTCTTGTTTTTATCTGCCGAAAATTCTGTAGCGGCGACTGTAGAGATTTCCATTCCTTTCTCTTCTGTGTCTTCTTTGATGTTTTCTGCATTAGAATCTTCTCTTATGTTGTGGTCATTCTTTTTCTTTACCTCTGCTGAGGGTTCTATGGCGGCGACTGTAGAGATTTCCATTCCTTTCTCTTCTGTGTCTTCTTTGATGTTTTCTGCATTAGAATCTTCTCTTATGAATGTCCTAGAATGTCAAGGGGAAAAATTTTTTTCCCCTTGACATTCTAGTCCTTTGGTTAACTTGTTCCTGGTTTCCACATTCATTTCTACTACCTGGAACCTGCCTGCTCCATATGGGCTAAAGCCAACTATATTTTCTGCCCCTACTGCTTCGCTAAGAGCTTTCGCCAACGTCCTCTTCGGTATGTCGGCGTCCGCTTCGATGCCAAGGGTCCTGACTCACGGTGAAAACGAAGTCATCATGATTTAGAGAAAAGACAAAGTCCCAGAAAGGAAAGACCTTCAGAACCAGGGCCAAGCGTTTCCTGTTTGCTGAAATCTCTTGCTAAACTAGTTAGAGGCAGAAGACTGCAAAACAGGCACAAGGCAAAATTAGATAAAATTATAAAAAATAGATTGCAACCGATCTTACCACTAGGATCAGGGACTGGATTCTGGAACATGGAGCTGTCTGTCATGGTCACTGCAAACAGGGACTTCTGGCAATCAGTAAGTAGGTAGACCTAGTAATGCCAAGTGAACTTTGAACTTAATTGGTTGATGGACTGAGTCCTTGACTCTTTATCCTTTCATTAGATTGTGGGTGATGAGAATATTGTGGGTAATTTACCCGCTCGTTGTGAGCATTGAGGCTGTATCAACTTTCTCTTGCGATGGAGGATTTGGGTTTTTTATTTTTGAAGCGATCTGAGGGCTTGCTGCCTGTCGAACTAGCTGATTTGGGTGATTATCCGTGAGTGTGAAGAATTTAACAATGCCTGTCATGCAGGTCTTAATATCTGGAAGATTGGCTTGTTGATGTAACTGGATGTTTCTGGTGAACCATGGGGCATTGAATGCCATTCTTAGGCATTTATTCTGTATTATCTGAAGTCTGTTGATGTTGCTTTTTGTCGTGTGACCACAGGTTAGAGAGGCATAAGTTAGTTGCGGTCTGATTACCGATTTGAAAAGGAGGGTTTTGTTGCTTATGCTTAGGAAGCTGTTCCTATTCAAAAGTGGATATAGCTGTGCTATGGTTTGACTTGCCTTAGTGGCGACACTATCCAAGTAGTAATAATACCAAGTGACAATTGACAATTGACATTTATGACTTAAAGGGTGAAGCGAAAAGCTTTTCATATTCCCCGTTGTCTGTTACGGTCACAGTGAGGGTAAATATTATGACCAGTTTGCTCGCCCAGAATGGGCATGGAGATTATACATCCCTGAAGGAAGTTAAAATGGCTTTTGGTCTTTTGCGTTTGAATGTATTCGTAGGCTCATAGGCTACAGCTTGCTGAACTAGACCATTGGGATGAGTTGACGTCTTTAGGAAGAACTTTTCAGCTAAAGTTTGTAGGAAGGAGAAGATATAAGGAATATTGTATCTTGGTGAAGTTGATGATTTCTGACGAACCATGTGGCGTTTAGGATCATTCTCAAGCATTTGTTCTGAACCCGTTGCAAATTGATAATATTTGTAGTGGAGGTGTGGCTCCAGGCTGGAGATGCATAAGTAACTATAGAACGAATCGTCAGCTAGTATAAAAGCAGTTTGATTCTGATGTTTAACTTGCTGCTTCTGTTTATTAGGGGGTAGAGCTGAGCGATGGCTTTAGATGCCTTTGTACATGTAGCCTTGATGTGTTGGTTAAAAGTTAATTTTTTGTCGAGGACGACACCTAAGTAATTTGTTTCTGTCTTACAGGGAATTTTGGTGTTGAATAATAAGATGTCTCCTACAGGAGATATCGACCTTTTTTGTGAAGAGAATAGCTGAACTTTTTAGAGGATTTGCTTGCAGTCTCCATTTGGAGAACCATCTTTCTAATTTTAGAAGGATTTCTTGAAGTTTTCTAGTAATGAAATGGAGATCTGACTAATAATGCTGTGTCATCTGCATACAGGGATGTGTATGATGGATGTGATTGGGTTGTGCGGGATATCAGACATGTATACAGAGAACAGCAATGGAGCCAGTAGTGATCCCTGTGGCACTCCGGCCAAGATGAGTCGCTGATATGAGGTAGTGCCGTTAATCTTGACTTGCAGGGTCCTGTTATGAACTAACTAAATGTGTCAATTTCATTAAGATACCACCTGAGATAAATTTATGTAGCAATCCAAAGTGCCATATTTTGTCAAATGCTTTGGATAGGTCAAGGAAAATAGCTCCCGTGTATTGATGCCAGTTGTAGCTGGTAGTAATGTATTCCACAATTTTGTGGATTTGGTGAGTAATACTATGGTATTGCAGAAAGCCGAACTGCTCTTTAGGAAGGATGTCTAGTTCATTTATTGAGGCTTGAAGACGTGCGAGGATGAACTTCTCCGCAATCTTGCCTACATGAGATGAGACTGATTGGACGATAATTTTGAGGCAGGTGAGGATCCTTGCCTGGCTTATGTATAGGAATTACATCGGCGATTTCTACGTGGAAGGAAAATAGTGAAGACTTAGGATTGCATTTATAATTATGGTCAGGTGCACTACTGCTTTTCGGGGCAGAAGTTTGATCACCCGATTAATAACGCCGTCTGACCCAGGACCTTTTTTGTTCTTTAATTTTTTAATAATGTCATATATCTCAGCAGGTGATGTTGGTGCAGTATGGTCAGTGATGGTGTCAGGAAGTTTGAGTGAGTGTCTGACCTTGCTGTGAATCTTATGTATGTGGTCAAAGTCAAGGTTTTCATACGAAGGCTGCATTGCTCCACCAAATTGTTTGCTATAATTTCTGCTTTGTCTACATCTGTGTGAGCAAGGCCCTGGTCAGAGAATATTGGGGGAAGGGATCTCTCTCTTTGTTTCTGATATTTTTCAGTAGTCCCCAGATGGAGTGATCAGTAGGTGAAATGGAGACTCACTTTTCTTTCCATACTTGGTCTCTATGAGCTTTGAGTGCATTTCTTACTACCCCATTTAATCTGTTTAGAGCTGTTTTATCTTCTGGTGCACACGTGTTACGGAATGTTTTCCTAGCTCTGTTTCTGTCTCTAATCAAGTTCATGATGTCTTCTGGCAAACGATCTGGCATGCGGGCAGATTTGTAGGAGGTAGCTATCGTTAGAGCAAAATTAATTTGTTGTGTGAGATTTGTAACTGCAGTTTCTACTTCTTCTTTTGTGCGTATGTGAGGAACAGGTCCAATATAATCCTTGAGTGCTATTGACAGTCTTTCTCATGCTATGTAGGAGTGAGAAGGAGGACACAGGTATTCTTGTTTTCCCAACTGTAGTAGAATTGGGTTGTGATCGGATGATATTTCATCCATACATATAATGCTGTATTGAAGTTTGATATCCTACAGGATAGCTATATCCAGGATGTCAGCAGTGCCAAACGTACTGAGATGAGTTGGTTCGGTGGGGCCTGCCACAACAGCATTGCTTGATTCTAAGTAATTGGAAAGGATGCAACCATTCTTGTTGGTGGTTGTGCAATTCCACGCAGGGTGCTTGGAGTTCAGATCCCAAGCTATAATGGTGGGGTCTCTGACGCATAAGATGGCATTTAGGTCAGGTGTAGTAGAGATTTTTGGCGAGGGTTGTAAACTGAGTAGATTTTCAATCTGCCAGCAGAGTTGATGACTACTTCCACGCCTGTGATCTAAAGGTTAGTGGTTGAAGGGTTGCTCACAGAGTGTTGCTTAATGTAATTTTTAATGAAGATGGCAGTGCTGCCGCTTCTGTAGAGTAATCTATCATTTCTGTATAGGCGTTAACCCCTTATTGTAGGATTGTCTGAGGGTCTTAAATGAGTTTCACTGATTAATATAACATCTGGTTGATACCAATATGTGAAATCTCGGAGTTCCAGAATTTTGTTTTTGAGGCCATTTGCATTCCAAGCAACGATCTGAAGAGATGCTGGAATGAGTTTGTTACTATTCATTTCTGAGAGCTGTGAAGATGACCTGCGTTTCACGAAGAAATCTTTTAGTGGAGGTTTCAGTAGGGTTTGACTGGCTGAAATCTTGTAGCATGTTTGCTAGTGAGGCCGTAATAACAGCTGTAAGATTTTTAGATGCTATTGGTTGATTTGTTCTGGTATTGGCATATTTGTACGGGTCACATCGCATAACTTCTTGTTTGCTTTTGGGTGTCTCTATTTTTGGAGGTCTCCGATTTTGGCCGCTGAGTCTCCGGTTTTGATGCCTTGACCTCTGGTGTTCTTATACTGTAGGAGGATGGCTGATTGACTTGCCTCCATCCGTCTGTTCTTTGGGTGCTGAGTACATCCTTTGTATTTCGCAGGATGAGGGCCACCGCAGTTGGCACATTTGGCCGAGGTGGTCCTCGGTTTTGTGCAGGTATTGGTTGGGTGGCTCTTCCCACATTTCAAACATCTATATTCCGCTCTACATAGATTCTGGGTATAGCCAAACTTCTGGCACCTGTGGCACTGCCCAGAAGATGATCTTTTCCAGAGTGTTTCTGGTGTGACGATGAGACCACAGACTGTTTTTAAGTTGTAGATATTTTTGTAAATTTTATGAATCTCTACTAGGACTAATGGCATGGGAGTCTTGTCTGCTTTGTACATTCTATTGACCTTGACTGGAGACAGATCCTGAGAATTAAGGTCAGCAGCTATTTCTGCAGTGTCAATATCTTCACAGATACCACGAAGGACCACTCTTAAGTTTTTTTCAGAGCTGACCGCAAAGGTATGATACTGGATGCCTCTGTCGTCCAGTTCTTTTTTGATAACCTTCTATAGTCTGTCACTGTTGCTGGCTGGATCTTTATGCCTTCATCCATGTTTTTGGCCTTAATGAAGCCAATGTGCAGTTAGAAATTGTGGATCTTAAAGCTCCCCATTTCTGCTTTTCTCTAAGGATGTAAGGATGATCGGAGGCACCTCTTCTTTGGGAGAAATAGCGGCGTCCGAACCCTAAGCATACTGTTCCATTTCGTTGTCTTTGTGTGGTTCTTCTGTTATTCTTCGCTTTTTGCGTGCGCGCACTTCTACAAAGTCTGAAGGAGAAGGCACCGATTCTAACTGATCTTCTGCAACAACGTCTGTGACACTTTCCGGGGGAAACGAGTCTTCAAGTTTCACTTTTCCCGGCCAATTGATGTTAAGTCGTTCACCTAGTCTTATAAATTCTCTATATACCTCCTCGAATATTGTCTCATTTAGCTGTTTTTCCATGACTATCAATGTGAAATATCTAAAGTTGAAGGAAAAAAAAAAACTTACCGTGCAGTTGAAGCCTTACCGGCACTTATGCAGGACTCAGAATTTTTTGGGTAGGAGCACTGATATATAATGGCGTGGTGTTCAGGACACATTAACAACAAATATCACTTGCCGGTCACTCCACACAATCATCACCATTCAATACTCAATTCATTTCTCGACTCTCGCCTGACATCTTGAAAAGCTCAGTACTTACTTCCAAAAGCACATCATAAGAAAACTAGTCCGATACCCCACAGTTGTTGATCATGCAGTCAATTCAGAATTCAATTCCATTCAGAATACAAATTTTGGCGGGTTCATATAATACCAAGTTACCATTAACCATTAACATTACTGACAGGATGGGTGAAGCACTAGTGCTTTTCATATTCCCCTTTATCTGTAATGAGAGTTATTTGGGAATGGGAGGTTTGTGAGCAGTTAAGCTCGCCCTCTGAGGGCAGTTGTGTTAGTTATGATCAGATGAGAGAAGAATAACCTTCGGTCTGTTGTGTTTGTAGTAATCAGTGTCATTGTAATTGACAGCTTGTATGATTAGTGGGGTGGAATGTGAATTTGACTTCACGAAGAATTTTTTTGCAAGATCACGAAGAAGGGAGGAGATGTATTGAATGCCGGCCTCTCGGTGAATCTGTGAATTTCTTATGAACCATGGTGCATCCAGGATCATCCTAAGGCATTTGTTTTGTATTCTCTGTAATTTCGAAATGTTTGATCTTGAAGTGTGACTCCATGCTGGTGAGGCGTAGGTAATGACTGGACGTATTACCATCTGGTAAAGAAGCAATTTATTGTGTAGGTTCAATTTGCTCTTGCGATTGATCAATGGGTAGAGCTGTGCTATTATTTTGGAAGATTTGGAGCCAATGAGATTGATGTGCTTGTTAAAAAGGAGTTTCTTATCCATTAATACCAGAACATATTTGGTCTCTGATTGCCATGGGATCTTATGACGAGAGAGCAGGATGTCTTCTTTAATGGAGACCTTTCTTCTTGAAAACAACACGGCTGAGCTTTTGAGGGGTTCACTTGAATCCTCCAGTTGGTGAACAAGTTTGCTAGCTGACTGATACTTCCTTGGAGTCTAGTGATTGCTAGGCTGAGTGATCTAACTAGAATAGCAGTGTCGTCGGCATAAAGGGCTGTAGTAGTTGTTCTGGCATTGAGAGGAATATCTGTCATGTAAGTTGTAAAAAGTATTGGGGCCAGAAGAATACCCTGAGGTACTCCCGCAGGATTTAGCGCCTTGATGACACAATTCCGTTGAGTTTTACTTGCATGTATCTTTCATTAATATATGAATATATGAGTTTCACTAGTTTAATTGGGATATTGTTTTGAATTAGTTTGAAGATAAGGCCTTGATGTCAGACCTTATCAAAGGCCTTGGCAACATCCAAAAATACAGCAGCAGTGTGAAGGTGCCAGTTAAAACCATGAGTGATATGTTCAGTTAGTCGGTGAATTTGTTGCACCGTTTTGTGAGCTTTGCGAAACCCAAATTGCTCGTTTGGGTTTCGTTTGGGATTATTTTCTGTTGGTCCACTGCTGATTGTAGTCTTGATAGGACAAGAAAGAAGACTGATGGGCCTGTAGCTTTGGTGAAGTTGTGGGTTATTTCCATGCTTTTTCAGAGGTATAATATCCGCGATTTTCCAATCTGTGGGAAAGTACTCGAATCTTAAAATGGAATTGGTAATATTAACTAGATAAATTGTAGCTTTTCGTGGGAGTAGCTTTATTATTCTATTGGTAATGCCGTCAGGGCCAGGGGCCTTTTTATTCTTCAGATAGGAAATAATATTTATTATTTCTATTAGAGATGTGGGGGTGATCGTTTCTGAATAATCCTTAGGCTGTCTTAGTGCATTTCTAACTTTACAATGAACTTTGTAAATAAGATTGATATTTAAGTTTATGTAAGATGGGCTGCATTGATTTTCCAGATTGTCAATTAGGGCTTCTACTTTTTCTTCATCTGAGTCTGCAATTCCAAGATTGGTCTTGAAGGGGGAAGTGATTGTCTTTTGGTGAAAAGAGATTTTACAAACTTCACATTGAGTTATCTTCTGGGTTGATTTCCCTGAGTTTGGATTCCCATTTGGAATTCCTGTGCATCTGGAGGGTTTCTCGAACCTGTCTGTTCAAGGTGTTTAAGGTTGTTTTGTCCTGCGGGGCTCTGGTGTTGTGATATCGCTTTCTGGCTTTATATTTGGCCCTAATCAGGTCCATTATCTCTTCTGGGATCCAGTTGGGAGCGTGGAAGACAGTGATTTGTGTGACTGATGCTATTACTGTGTTGATTTGCCTAGTTAAATTGCTTACAGCTTGGTCTATTTCTTCTTTTTTACGAATAACAGGGGGAGGACCGATGTGGACTGGAAGAACCTTAGAGAGCTTGTCCCATGGTAAGAAAGAATGATGGGTAGAGAGCTGATCTTGAAGTCCTAACCTGAGCAGGATGGGATTATGATCTGAGTTAAGCTCTTCAACTGTCTCCAGCTGGTATTGATATTTGATGTTTCTGAGGATAACTATGTCTAATACATCAGAACTTTCTGATTGGCTATAGTGGGTGGGCTCAGTGGGTCCAGCTATTATTGATGAGTTGAGTAATGTGTAGTTGAATAAGGTACAGCCTTTGGAGTTGATTGACGAACTGAACCTGGCCGTATGTTTGGAGTTTAGGTCTCCTGCTATAATTATGGAATCTGTGGAGCCGAGGATGGAGTCTAAGTCTTCTGTCAATAGTGGAATGTTGGGAGGATTGTACGCTGCGTAGATTTTGAGTTTGCCTGCGTTATTAGTGTGCACCTCCACACCCGTCACCTCAAGGTTAAGAGTTTGGGGGTTGGTCAGTGAGTTGTGGCTTAAATAATTTTTGATAAAAATAGTTATGCACCTCCACTAGAGTTAAGTCTGTCTGTCTGTCCTATGTAAAATATAACATCTTATTTTGCGTTGTTTGATGGTCTGAGGTGGGATTCATTGATCAAGATTATGTCTGGATTGTATCTTTTTGCGAATAATTCTTGCAGCTCGAGAATTTTATTTATTAAGCCATTAGCATTCCATGCTGTTATCGTGAGAGAATTTGGTTTAAATTTTTTAAACATTATAGAGAGCTGTTAATGTGGATTGGGTTTCTAGATAGAATCTCTTTCTTGAGGATGGTGAGGTGCTTCCGTTGTTGAATTCATGCAGCATTGTTGCAAGTAATGAGGTTAAAGCTGATGTGAGATTAGAGATTGTTCGCTCTTGCGATGGAGTCTGAGTTCTTACCGCTTTCGCTTATGATTTGAACATGGATGAAGGTCGAGTGCCTTTCTGTGTTGCCGAATGTGAGGTATTATGATCTGGAGGGCGACCACTTTCGTTGTTTGTGTCATTGCTTGAAGGAGCGTGGTTCGTTCTTGTTGATCCACGGTTTTTTGGATGGAAAAGGCATCCCTTGTAATTAGAGGGATGTGGTCCTCTACAATTGGCACAGCAAGCAGGTGTGGATCTGGGCTTGGTGCAGGAGTTAGTTTGGTGATCCTCACCACATTTTAGGCATGTGTAGGCAGCTCTGCACAGTTTTTTGGCATGCCCGAACCTCTGCCATGTGGCACTGCCCTGCCAATGCCTTCTTCCTTAGAGGTTCAGTTGTAATTTTAAGCTTACAAATGTTGGTAACTTCATAGATTCTTTTTTGAGTGTTGGAGAGTTCGACCAACACCAGTGGCATTGGTGTTTTATCTGACCTCAACATTCTACTGACTTTGATTGGGGCCAATCATTGATTGATGAGGTCAGCTGTGATCTCATCAGTTATGATGCCCTCAGCCACTCCTCTTAGAACTACTTTTAAGTCTTCTCGCTTGCTAGCGCAAAGGTGTGGAAGGGCAATTTAGAGTTGTCCAGCATTTGCGTCATCATGTGATAATCTGTGACAGTGGTAGGGTGAATCTTTACACCCTCTTCAGTATTTCTTGCCCAGGAGAAATTGATATTTCGTTCTCCTAGGGATCTTGAGACTGAAGTCCATTTATCTTTATCTCGAAGGATAACTGGAGGGACCTTTTCTTTTCTATCTTTGGTGATCTGATTTTGTTGAGATTACATCATCTTCCATTCTACTTTCCGATGTTCTGAGTCTTTTATTAGATTGTTCCTCATGTGAATAATCGAACTGTCGGGGAGTTTTTGTAGGTGGAACGGTGTAGTGTCCAATTCCATGTCCAAATCATCATCTTCAGTGTCATTTGCTTGAGTGAATAGATTCAAGCAACCAGGATAATCTGTTCCAAATTTCTTTAGGATGAATTTGAGAATGTCAAGTGACATATCTTTGTTTAACTGTTGAATGGCGTCCTTGATCTTTTACATTCTCCATCCTTGTGTACAATGAGGGATGAAATATTTATAATGGCTAAGAGAATGGGCTAGGGCCGGAAAATTGAATCAAAAAGTCAAAGTCTTACCTTGTATTCCGCTATCAAAGAAAATGCACAATATCTAAAACTCACTAATCACCACTGAAATCAAAAACATTCTTCGCAACAACAACCATCATGCCGGTATTCATCTTCCGCCATCTTGGAACCCCTATTTCCAAGTCTGTAGCAAACAGAACTTACATACCCTACTATGAGAATTGCCAAGAAGGTGTCCTAATAAATTATTATTTATATGCAGGGCCAAAGGCTTCAATTCCGCGACATGAACTTATTTAAGTTAAGGGATATTACATCCCATATTGTTTCATAGCCGAATAAGAAACACAAAGAGTTTCATGCCGAACATATAGAAACTATATATATATAAAGTTCGGCGAGTCCAAGTGTAAGCAAATACCTGGATGGTGCAACACCTGATCCATTTGGTAGTACGACACTGAGACAACTCATAGAAAGGGTGGAGAAAGCTCCGATCACTATTCTTGGTATTCTTCCATGGTGGGGAGTATCCTCAAGACCATTAAAATAGATAGGTTTCCCCTAGAATATTTGGAGAAAGGAGATGAAATTATAAAAAAGTACTTCTCCAAATGGGGAACAGTTAGAGAATTAAAAATATCCGACGATATGGACATCCCAAAGTGGAAGTCAGGGGAGGTTTTCATCTCCATGGAGATGAAAACACCCGTCCCCAACTTCGTTTTTTAAGGATCAGCCAGAGTAATGGTTAATTACCCTGGTATAAAGAAGCAATGCTTCAGGTGTGGTGCCTTCACCAACCTTGGGGCCGACTGCCCTAGACATAAGTGTAAAAATTGCATTAAAGCTGGCCATGCATTAGAACAATGTGAATCAACTTGCCTTAAATGTGGCACCATGGATCATAAAGTAGACACCTGCCCATCCAGAAACCAGCAGAAAGGATGGGAGGTGCTATCACGCAAGCCACAGTAACACCAGCAGTAAATATTAATGACACAGTACGGGAATACTTCCCAACCCTGAAGGCTGCACGTAACACAATAGCAACATGGAATCAAAAACGCAATAAGAAGGAAGCGCCCATAACTAAGAATGCAGAAACGACCAGCAAAGAAAGAACAGAGGAAGAAGAAACAGCCAAGGATCAAGCCACCACCACCGCAGTGGAAGAAATAAAGGAACACAACCAACAAGAAACTACCACTTTAGATAAAGAGAAGGAAAGCGAAGCAGAGGAAGAATGCGAAACGGAGGAAGAAATGGAAACTACTAAAGAAGAAGGTACACAAAAGCTGCCACGAAGCCCTGAAGAAGGGAACATTAAAAAATCAAAACTAGGTAACTCAACCTCATCGGAAGAATCAGAAGCTGATGAAATGGAGACCAAATACAGGAAGAGGCTGAAGAGTTTTCTGTAGAAGAAATCAAACTAGTTATGGGTGAAAATATGTTTAAAAATGGGACTGCAATAATAAAGAAATGGCGTGGACCCATCGAATCCGCAGACAGTGTATTCTTAACAATATGCAGAGAAGATGGGCCAACGTTCCTCCTTCGGAAAGGAATTATAAGTATGAAATGGAAGGATATCGAAATCGAGGACATAGCCACGGCTGTGCCCAACCAGGTAACGGGTCATCTGGGCCTGACAGAGGTCGAGAGTAAGTACTTCTGCAGAACATTAAAAAATCAAAACTAGGTAACTCAACCTCATCGGAAGAATCAGAAGCTGATGAAATGGAGACCAAATACAGGAAGAGGCTGAAGAGTTTTCTGTAGAAGAAATCAAACTAGTTATGGGTGAAAATATGTTTAAAAATGGGACTGCAATAATAAAGAAATGGCGTGGACCCATCGAATCCGCAGACAGTGTATTCTTAACAATATGCAGAGAAGATGGGCCAACGTTCCTCCTTCGGAAAGGAATTATAAGTATGAAATGGAAGGATATCGAAATCGAGGACATAGCCACGGCTGTGCCCAACCAGGTAACGGGTCATCTGGGCCTGACAGAGGTCGAGAGTAAGTACTTCTGCAGAACTCTGAGAAGGTTAACAGAGTCAGAGATCAAAGAAGACACGGAGTGGTTTGGACGTAAATACTTCCAAAGGTTACGACAGCTAGGAAAGTTGAGTTTGTTCACGCAGGAGGGGGTAGGGGAAAATATTATAATTTTTTGCTTGCCCCAACAGGTTTATGATTATTAGTCCACAAAGGAGGGGATAGACCTGAGAACCCGAGCTGTGAAGGCTTACATCGAGGCGGTGCAGCTCCTTGTGGGCTGCATCACTCGGGCCAGGTTCTTCCACCCATTCTGTCAGTCCCTTTTTATTTTGAGAGTTTCATTTGAATTTCCATTGATTTCTTTCAAAGTCATGTCAGGTTTCTTTTCCTCAGACCAACTCCAGAATTAATTTTTTTTCTTTTATTTTCCTTTTTTTAAAGTTTTATTTCAGATATGTTACAGTGTAAACTGTAAAGAACAGACGTCAGGAGATTTTCTCCCCTGAGTCGCCTTTCAAAACAATGGATCCCTTTAATTCGGCAATAAGCTAATTAGTCAAGTTTCAAAATTCAATCCTATATAATTTAAGTTTAAATTGTTTTCCGTTTTTCTTTCTTGTAGGAACAAGAGATGTCTACAGACACCTGGTTTAATTTAATTTAAGTCACTTTTTTTTTTATATAGAGCAATAGGTGTTAAGAGATGACATCTTCAGACACCTGGTTAAATCTAGTTTAAGCTATGGGGTAAAGTAAAGTACGTTTTACGTTTTTTTAGAACAGGTGAGAAGAGACGACATGTACGGACCGCTTAGCCACAACCTCTTGGTTACATAGCTAAACAGGTTGACTGAGGCCTCTTTATTATCTCCTACTATCATACTCTACCTTTCGTTCTCTTCCCCTGTTACTACCTGCTGACCCTCAGCACTCTTTATACTCCAAAGGCCGATAATGAGAGACATGCACTCCCATTCTTACTCACTGATGAGACCTCAATAAAGGTTGAAACCGGTCTGGATAGTGACCTTCTCTCATAATGTAGAACAGTAATACAGCTCCTAGGAGCAAAGTTCACATTATGGGTAAATACCAAGAATAGTGATCGGAGCTTGCACCACCCTTACTATGAGTTGCCTCAGTGTTGCACTACCAAATGGTTCAGGTGTTGCACTATCCATCCTGGTATTACATTGCGAATATATATATATATATATATATATATATATAGTACTGACTGTAAACAGCAATTCATTTATCAAGTCCAATATTACCTGCTCAAATGGGGTCAAAGAATTTTAAACAATATATTAGCGCAGTGGGAGGGGGATTCTCAAACTAATGATTTTTTTTATGGTAACTTTGAAAATTGCATGGTAATCTGTTAAATGTTTGAGTGTTTATAAATAAAGCAGAGTAAAAATACAATTGAAGTGACTGGAAAACATCAGAGAAGTCAATTATGACATCTTCGCAATGTAATTGAAATTAAAAAAAAAATGAATAACAATGGGAACTCCAATCTACTGGCTAACTTAAAGATTCAGGGGGTTGACTGTAATATACGCTTCAACGAAGTCTTTTCTAGCTAGCTGTGTTCTCATAATGCAATTATTTATTCGTTGCCAGTTTTTATCACCAAGATTTGAAGACCGAATTAAGTGGTAGCAAAATATACATCGTAATAAAGATTCAGGGGCGACTCGTGCATAGGCACTAGGGAAATGCAGTACCCCCAATTTTTCTCGATATATAAATATATATATTTATTTATTTATATTTGCTTGTAATATTTAATTTTATCATCAACAATCCTATACAATTCCCTTATTTTGTATAAAAAATAATAAAATCTATCTGTAGCACTTAGGAGGGTAAAGGACGCTAGCAGCACTGTGTTTACCACAGTTATTTGCTACGCGCGCAAGCATATGCACGTCATAGTGAGATGCGAGCTATTAGCGTAATGCGGCACTGTCCGTCACGCAGTTCCACTGTTGTTCATATGTAGTTTGCGCCAGTAGTAGGGTGTTCGTAAGCTTATCGTGTTTACTCCATCTCTATAAATATTTGGACATTACAATTAAGCTAAACTTTTTTTTTTTTGAACATTATTGAGGTTATGATAATGGATTTTATTTTTAAGCAATTTTGAATTATACTAAACTGTATAATTTTATCGATAATAAATAATATTTTTTCATGAAACAAAACAAGAAGAACATATTTTATTTTAAAGTAATTTTGAATTATACCAAACTGTATAATTTTATCAATAATAAACAATATTTTTTATGTTTATTATTATTTTTTTTAAATTTTTGACATAATTTTGATATTTTATCTGAACACGTATGCACTGTACTGTGTGTATGTATATTTCGAAAGTTGCAGCACCCCCACAATTTCTAGCCACGAGCCGTCACTGTAAAGGCCATTGCAGTTTATCGAACATGTACACCATTGTCTGGAAAGAGAGAGAGAGAGAGAGAGTGAGAGAGAGAGAGAGAGAGAAAGAGAGAGAGAAATATAGTTCACTGATAAACCTTTTGTTTTCTTTATTCGAGCAAAATATGAATGAAAACAATAATATAATCGCTTGATATACGCTTGTCATGTATAAAATCTACTTTCGAACCGACGGAAGAGGGGGGGGGAGGACTTATTACAACCCTTTAATTCGTTGTACATGGTGCAAAAGTAACACGTGCTTCAGTCATACGATCAATACACCGCGCTACATGCAAGAAATAAACTGTCCACCGATGATGCTTTTACAATACGTTTTGGGAGCACTTTAATAGCATGCATAAGAAAGAATGAAGAACCCAAATAGAATGTACATTTACGTACATGTATATTTACATGTCTTCCTAATGTACTTTCTGTTCACAATTAACCCGGTCTAATTCATCCATTCATCTAACTCATCCTCGCTCATCGAATATTTGCAGTTTTCATCGACAACTTTTTTTTTTTTTATAAATATATATTATACAATGTATACACTCATACAAAATTCAGCTTGGGTTTCAACACTCGTTGAAGCCGTCCTTGTAACCTTTCTAATGTGATATCACAGATTAGAGTCATTGTTTTGCGAGGCTATAAAGGCGTTTGTTAATTAGACTTCTTTAAAGCTGCTATTGACCAAGCGTACTGTACAATCACCTACTTGCCTATATAATATCGCACTTTGAACTATGCTTACCATTGTCTACGATCACAGTTTATTAAAGTTATAATTCTTTTTTTTTTGACCATAGAGAAATAATAGTAGTTTTAATAAACATACGATAAACTAATCTATAGTTCACGGGTTATATGTAAAATAATAATAATATTATCAATCTTGATTACTAATTATTTACCAGTGTACAGTATGGTATTTCAAGAATACCATACTGTGACTGTGTATGGTATGGTATCCTTGGTATTTACAACGGCCAGCAATATAAATTATTGCTGGCCGTTGTTGTTGTTGTTGTTGTTGTTGTTGTTATTATTATTATTATTATTATTATTATTATTAGATTTATAATGCTTGATGAATTAAATTATTGAGGGGTTAAATTGTTTTCCTAGATTAAATTAAAAAAAAAAAAATTCAAACTTTTTTTTCTTCTAATATTAGGCCTAGGGTGTCTGCCCTAATAATAACAAACTCAGCTTATTTGGAGCCTCATTTTGTGGCAAGCATTCCCTCTCTCTCTCCCGCACTCCATCTTTGTATTTTAAAGTGAATTCCGCCCAAGCACGAAATGTTGTAAACTAATAGTACATTAGCACTGTCGGTGGGCTAAGGCTTTTATTTTATTTTTTTTTATATAAACGGTCTGGAGTCCAAATGTGGAACTTTGTCATCAGTTCAAGCCCCCCCCCCCCCCCAAAATGGGGAGGTCTTTCACACTGGGCAATGAAATTCATCTCCCAACAGTTGGACCACTTAAAAACATTAACAAACATCCACGCCCGTGGTGAGATTCGAGCCTGAAGTCTGTTAGTTGGAGAGCGAATACGCTATACACTCTTCCAACCAGGTCGCCATGTACTGTCGGACCACAGATGCGAGAGCCGTTGCTGGCACGATGCCAAGAATAGTCAATTCATATTGAAAGGGAGAAAGGAATAAGGCGATTCGTCACCAACACGCGAAATCACGTGCTTTGTAAGTAAAATTTTCAAACTGTTGTACAAGCAACAGTTGGAAATGGTTACCACTTTAAAAACTAGAATTATATGAGTATGTCGAATGCTGGTTGAATTCTCCTTCCCCCTCCGTCAAGGCAGTTTTAACATGCTGGATATACCTTCAATTTCAAAGATTTTATTTACTAATTTTACTAATTTACTACTAATTTTAGTTTTATTGTACTTAAGTTGACTGCATGTTGCTTAATATCCTGGGATCTGTTGCTACCGACTCCCAGACGTCTGTTTGGTTTAGTCACAGAGAATACTTTTGCTTCACTTGTGGTTGTAAACTACAACGTGTGCTTTGCGTATGGTCCGAGCGGGGATCGCACTGCTTGAGTGGAGGGATCTTTCCCCGTAGTTTCTAGGACAGTCTATAAAGTATTCAGTAGTCATTTGCTAGCTTTGGAAAGATTTGGCGTCTTTCATGAAGCTATGCGTTATAGTTTCAAAGGCGATGATTGCGGGAGTAAAATCAGGTCTCTCAAGGTATTACATAATTTTGTGTAGAGATTAATTTGTCTCTATAGCAGTTAATTTTTACATTTCTTAACTGCTTGTAAGACGAATCCTTGTTATCTTATTTTCGATTTTTAAAGCTACGCTATTTGGGCATGTCTTTAATTGTTTCAATAAAGTATCTTTTCTATGTATATCTAAGATTACGTTTTGTTCTCTCCGAGAATTTTGGTTTGTCTGTGTGCATATTTTGATTTTCTTTATAGCTTTTTATATTTCCTCCAGTACTCGTTTGATGTATGAAATATGTACAAAATCTGGCAATGTCTTGTGTTTCCGATCAGTTTTTCTTATTTCATGGCTGAATATTTCTTCTTCCATTGGTTTCTCATATTGCTTTTCAGATGTGAAACATTGAATGGATTCTCTTCTAGTAATAGCAAAGAATAATGGTCTGTTATTTTGCATTCTGTAATCATTGCTTTTTATCTATTGGTAGTGCCGTCAATATTCAAAGTATTAAAAAAAATGCTGGATACATATCCTTCACGCAATTTTCTGAATAAATTGCTTAAAGCTAGAGTTCTATGCTTTATATTATCAAGATGAATATCATCTACAGAATTTGCCATAATGCTTATGGCAAATTCTGTAGATGATATTCCAGAAAATTCCAGAAAACTCCTGTACCTACAGGAGTTTTCTGGAAACTCTTTAGGAGAATAACAAGGCATCTAAAAACTAGATTTACATTTTTTTTTAAATTTAAAATCGTTTTATAACATTTTTAAAGCAAGTTAAAGAGGAAAGAATAAAGGAATATAATAAAAAGAGTTAACTCCAAGTCACCGCTAAAATATTAACAAATACGGAAGTGATCCAATTCAATATAGTATAGAGGCGTGCGTTTCGTAATAGCATTCTTGCATGATGACGTAAGTTATTATCACGGCAATTGAACTAGAGTTGTCTTTGCTTTCGTATAATTTTGTATTCGTATAATTCTGTAGCATTTCTATTTTCTTTAATTTTGCCACTACAAATGGCCAGATTTAAACCAAACTTGATGATGTCACAAATCTTAGTAGAGATCGTTTTTTTTAAATAGTAATAGTAATTGATAGTTATAATATTATAGTAGTAATAGTTAATAATAATAATAATTTTTTTTATTGATCTCTCAAATATTTACATATATACAATTATGTGTATTTACATATATACAATTATGTAATTACAACAACAACAACAACAACAACAACAACAACAATAATAATAATAATAAAATAGTTGCTTGGGCTTTTTTGAAATACTCCCACATAGATTTATTGTTATTGTTGTTATTTTAATATAAGATGCTGTAAATAAAAAAATCTGCATATTAAAATAAATATTCTTACTTAATAGAAAAAAATAGCAAAGCTTAATGTACTATTTTGCTGCTAGCTACATAATAATCCTTTAAAAATTGACCCATCAGCAATGATTTTTTTAAATAAGTTTCCTGTTTTATACAATAAAACAAAAAGAAAGTTTTAGTGACACAATCAGTATATTTCTGAAGTTCACTTGTGCGTTTATTTCGTTACTAGAGTATGGTATAATCTCGTAGCACAATCTCGTGCAAATGTCAAGGCATTGTTATCATAGCAATCTACCGAACTTATAAGTAGTTGGAAAAATTTGAGCAGAGCAGTTCGGACTGCAATTCTAATATGTCTGCTTTTCTAAAAGTAAACTTTTAGCACTATTTCTAATATTGAGGACATTAGGAAAATCGCTAAATATGAATATCAGATACTTTTTAGAATTCTAACTTAAAATATTATGTTTTCTAAATCACCCTCAAGTTTGTTTAAGACATAAAACAAACAAAAATGCAGGCACATCCAGTACGCACATTCAGCTACTTGTGTCGAGTAGTTCAGTGATAGCTCCTTGGACTCCTGGAAGCGATGTAATAATAATAATAATAATAATATTATTATTATTTTTATTGATCTCTAAAATATTTACATATATACAATAATCATTTTGATTGACATTCCAACTTATTATTTTACAAAGTTCAGCATTTAGTGCTACATATATGATTCATTTTGTACATTAGATTTCAATAAAAACTTTTTAACAATAATATTTTTACTCATATAATATGTATTTACAAGACATTTTGTTCTAATATTAACAATGAAGATTAGACAGAGTTTTTATATAATGAAAAACTAATATGTAACTGTAATTGTATTTTACAGTTGCAGTTGAATAAAATTCCATATTCAACTGCATTTTACTTACATATACGCATTATGAGACATATTTTCTGTACAGTACAAAGATTCAGTACCAAAACGCAGAGTACTTAATTCTTTATAAATGTAAATATGCATTTTTTTAAAAACTAACTAAATATTTATCCATCGTATTTACATTGGAACTAGTGTGAATACATTTCACTATACAATGCAGTAATACAACACACAGTTCAATAGTTATAATAATGCTTTTTTCGACCACTGATTATATACAAAACACATATAAACTGGGTTTAACTAGTCGGAGGTTTTTTTATCATTTTATTTATTTTTTTTATTGTAAAGTGTGGCGAAACTAGTAGGCTATTACTTTACAACAACAACAACAACAACAACAACAATAATAATAATAATAATAATAATAATAATAATAATAATAATAATAATAATAATAATAATAATAATAATAATAATAAACCTTCGACCAGTTAAACCCAGTTTATATGTGTTTTGTAAGTAATAATAATAATAGAATGATTTTATATTAATAAACATAACTCTTCTGCATTTTGTCTTTTGTGTATTCTTTATTTAATATAGATATTTTATTTTTCTACAAAAATTCCGTATACAAGTTACTGAGTACATTCTTTTTGATATACTTTTTTTTGTTTGTTTGGGTGGCATTTCTGCTTTCTTCTTCGAAGCTTCTGCAGAGCTTATCTCAGGAAGATGATATATATACGAGAGCTGTTCAGTAAGTAATAAGACTAATTTTACTGCCGCGAAACCACTCATCACAATATTAATTTCTGTGGAATAAAGAAATGTTGTCTGTATTAACAAAAGAGGTTGACAGATGGCGTATACTGATGTGCCAGAGTGTCACGTGACTAAACGCAAGCTTGTTGCGGCGTGCCTACGAGCCGCGACCAGTCGTCGAAATGGAAGTGTCCTTGGAACAGTGTTATGCGATTAAATTTTGTGTGCGTTTGCAAAAATCGGCATCGGACACTTTTAACATCATACGCCGAGCTTTCCACGATGAAGCAATGTTGAGGGCAAGTGTTTTTCGCTGGCATAAAACTTTTAAGGAAGGAAGGCAAAATGTGGAAGATCTTGAACGTGAGGGAAGACCTTCAACGTCCATCACAGAGACAATGATCAACACAGCAGCGGTTATCATCAAGGAGGATCGCAGAATTACAGCACGCCAGCTGCATGTTGTCCTGAATATTTCTGTGGGAAGTGTTCACTCAATCATGGCTGAACATTTGGGACTGAAACGCCCGATGATTTGCGCCCGATGGATTCCCAAACGCTTGCCACCGGAGCAAATCCAGCATCGAGTGGATGTGTGCACAGAATGAAAAGAAAGACTGGAACAAGAAGGCGACAACTTCTTAAAACGCATCATTACAGCAGATGAAGCTTGTTTGTATCACTATGACCCTACAATGAAACAACAAAGCAGTGAATGGAAGCATCCGTCTTCGCCTACCCCCAAGAAAGCAAAAACTGTAAAATCGGCTGGTAAAGTTATGACCATAATGTTTTTTTGACTACGAAGGCATTGTTTACCAACACGCTGTAAACCCGGGAATACTGTAAACGGCTCATACTATGCGGATATTTTACGGACAATGGTACAGCACGTCAAAGGGAAGCGTCCATTGCTGAAGAATGGCTTCTTATTGCATCACGATAATGCAAGGCCACATATTGCTGGTTGTGTAGTGGACGTTTTGCAGAAGAACAACATAGATATCCTACCACACCCACCATACATTTCTGGCTGTTTCCAACGTTGGGACAAATGCATCGCGTCTCACGGTAGTTACTTCGAAAAAGACCATGTAAATGATGGCGATTAAAGGTAATCTGTTTTCTGTATAAATATAATCTTATAACTTATTGAACAGCCTCCGTATTATGGCGGTGGTTCCGTGTTTTTGTTTATTTATAATATATATATATATATATATATTATATAAATGCTTTTTCCAGTTAGCGTGTAGAGGCGAGTACTCACCTTCACGAGCTACCACTGCATGAGCACGGTTTAACCTTTTTGAGGGGGGAGGAGGGGGTTTGGATTTCGATATGGCGTGTTTGTTTCATTGTAATGGTGTTTGAGAGGAATATGTTATAAGATTGTGTGTGTGTCTGTGTGTCTGTGTGTGTGTGTGTGTGTGTGTGTGTGTGTGGGTGGGTGTGCGTGTGCGTGTGTGTGTGTGCGTGTGTGTGTGTGTGTGTGAGAGAGAGAGAGAGAGAGAGAGAGAAATTTCTCCCTAATTTTCAGTCTCGCTATAATACCTATATATATCGTATATATCTCCTGTTTCAGCTCTCTGTAGGCCCCTAGGTTTCTGTCTCCAAATAGCAGTTTGTTGATCATGTTAGGTATGTAGAAACTTCGTGTGACTTTTCGTAGTGATTTATATAAGTGTATGTTATGTAGTTTGTAGACTGTGGTCTTGTTATCTGATATGTTGTACTGAAGTAATGTTTTAGGATGGCTGTGTAGTGGCATAAGTGTTTCACCTTAAGTATTTTGTGTTCTGTCCTTACTGTCAATAATAATAATAATAATAATAATAATAAAACTCGCACATGAGGATTCTCATCTTAACCAGAGGAATCTTTATAAGGGTTGTTTTTAAACGGATGGTGAATTAGCCACTCTCTCACGTAGATAGCGTGTTTTTTCTGCCGGAAACTCGAGTTTTTAAGCCCGTGTATAGACAAGACAGGGAGCACGTTCAACAGGAAAACAATGATATTATAGGGCGGTAGGTGGAGAGTGGTGTAGTGTGTAGATGGAAGATTAATCAAGTAGACGGTTGTGTGATGCAGAGTGCCCATCCACTCAAGTAGGCTTTAAAACTTGGAAATATGGCTATTTAACACCGCATCACACGTTGCAGTGTTAAAACTCATTTTACTGAAGCCAACAACATGAGTTAGAATTTATGATCACGAGATGAAGGTGGTTGTTACTGGCCGTACTCTCTCTCTCTCTCTCTCTCTCTCTCTCTCTTCAAAATCATCGGCAGCCATTTGCTCAGTTATTGTTGATAACTAAGCATGTAGACCAGCTAGCTACCCACTAATTTCCAAAGTGTGGTGCTAAAGAACTGCTTCCTTTACTTTAGGAAATAAAAGATATTAGCAATTCATTAATTTTATAATTGTAATGGAAGTTCAAGGCAGAGGGATCCTATACATACGAGCAAGGAAGGCTTTTCATTTCCGAAGAAGTTTGTGTTTTAAATCCCACAGTTCGAAAACACGAACTTCTTCGGAAATAAAAGTCCTCCTTGCTCGCATGTATACTGTATTTTAACTAATAATACAACTAATAATACACGCGACAGCAACAGTTATCGGCTGAATTCCTGCATAATTCCTTTGTCTATCCATACTGGCTAAATTTAAAGAAATCTATAGAAATGCCAAAGAAGGAAATCGGATACCTCACCTTCAGATTAAAAGCCCTGATAAAGTTCTTCATTTCCTAGACGGGATTCCAACCCAGGTCCTTCCAACTATACGATATCGTCAAAAATCGACTGAACCACGGATGCTCCCCGCTCACACACACATTATGGAGTTTTAAACCTAACTGATCGATCTAAATGGCTATTTTTTCATCAAATTAAAGTGACGTGTTTATGCAAATAATAATTTGCATAAACTCGTACCATGTTTTTTTCTCTGATGTATATCTAAATTGAAAGGCCTCTGTAGTTTAGTTGGTATAGACGACTTCCATGAATTGATTTTAATATAGTGCATCCATTATAGTTTTAGTTTCATCTGTAGATATATTATAACTTTATTTCAACAGGAGTAACATCAAGTTTTATTTCCAAAAAAAAAATAATAATAATAATAAAAATAAAACATAGGTGACGCTCGTGTTGGATTCAAATTCAATTAAATATAATGTACTCCTGTTTATCTAGCTTCTATTTTAATTATCAACATTTCGTTTTGATTTCTTCTTTTTCATATGAAAAAGCGAAATCAACATAAAATATTTACAAATAAAAATATAATTAATAGCTATTATTTTCTGCAGTTTATATATTATTGTTTTGTTCTTTTGGTTGGTGGTTGTTCTAGAATATTTTGTAATACTTATTTCAAGTGTTTTGTTTTTCAGATGCATGCTTCTTCACTATGTTGTTTATTGATTCTGAGAATAGTAGCGTGTTGGAAGATCATTTGGCATGTAACGCTTCGCACACAGCCAAAAATATTTGAATAATGCATCTGAATCTTAACAATATTTGAATAATATAATGCATCCCCGGATAGCAATGTTATATTTAATAAAGAAAATCTCAATTAAGTTTTTAAAAAATAGTAAAAGAAGAATATCTTCTTCTAAGACGAATCGAGCCCAAGTTAAAGTGAATGAAGATCCTTGAATAAATAATTGTAGATGCATTATTATTAATTAAACAATAACTATCAGTGATTGTTTAAGCTTTATACATGTACTGAAGATGTCTGTGATACTAGGGCGAAAATTCTACTAATAAATAATATTTTTACGTGAGTTATTCCGTTATTAGAATTTTAATTATTGTAATAAAATATACCGCAATATAAATACACTATAAAAAATGGGATCAGACAAAGCAGTTCTTTAAGTCCACGTTTGTTTCACATAATTGTAGATTAAATAATAACAGAATTTAAGCAACAGAAATTAAATGGATTGAAATTGGGGGAAAGAAAAAAAAATTTCTTTGGATATGCAGATAATATAGTATGACTTTACAGGAAATTGATATCCAAAAGCAATTAATTAATTCCAACAGATATGCAATAGTTTTACATGGAACAACATAGAAATTAATCACAATGGTAATCGTAAAATAACCAACAAACATAGATTGGAACTAAGTGGAAAAATATTGAACTAAGTAATGCAATTTAAATACCTATTACTAAAACGAAAATTTTTCTTGTGAGATTTTGACTAAATTTATTTGATTGGAAATCTATTTTTTTTTTTTTTTTTTTTTTTAGAAGTACCAACAGTGTGTTTTTACGGCTTGAGAACTTGATTAAAATCCCACTGTGGACATGAACGTTTATGAATGTCTTCAGGTTGTAGATGAATTTCATCATTCAGTATGAGATTGCTACTCTGTTCACTGGTCTTAAATGGCTTTGGGGGAAGGAAGTTCCATATCTTGTCTCTATATTAGGATTTGTTTCGATAATGAAATACTGTGGGTTGGCATAATCAAAAGAATTCTAAAAACGGAGGAAAACTCACGTAAAAAACTTGATTAAAGTAGAATTTTCGCACTGCAATTAATGTCAGACAAGTCTAAAAAGTGCTACCTGAGGTCATTATTTTCCTAACTTATTATAAACAAGTATACTGTATAAATTATTATTATAAAAAACTTCCATGGAGTCAAAGACTCATCGTGGGTAGTCCACTGTTATACACAGTTTCTCGTACCGAGCCTTAAATATTTTTACTGCCGCTGCGGTCACCACACTCTCGGGCAATGCATTCCAATCACTCACCACTCTTCATGCAAAAAACCTGCTCCGCACTCCTTTGCTCACACCCTCCTTATACAGCTTCCAGGGATGACTTCTTGTTCTCTTCCTATCTTCACCCATTTACAGCAAAACCTCCCTAACATTAATTTGGTAATAACATCTAAATAGCTTGTATGTCTCGATCATATCCCCTCTCCTCCTTCTATTCACCAATTTCTGCAAATTGCATTTTCTCAATCTGTCTTCATACTCAACATTCCAGAGATCAGAAACCACCTTAGTCAATCGTCTCTAAACTTTTTCCAACACATCTTCATCTTTTTGAAAACCAGGTGACCAAATCTGTTCACAGTAATCCATATGTGGCCTGATCAAAGCCTTATACAAAGGAACCATAACATCCTTACTTCTACAAGTCAGTACCCTCTGCATCATTCCCATTATCCGCTGTATTGTCCTCACAATTTTAGTAATATGTCCCGAAATTTTAAGTCGTCTACAATCACTCTCAGATTTCTCATCTCTTCTACCACTTCCAAGATATTTCCACCGATTGTGTACTCTACATCCCATCTCTGCTCCCCAAATTTCAAAACCTTACGCTTTGCAACATTGAATTGACATCCCCACTCATTTACTTATTCAGCCAGCGTATTCAAGTCCTCTTGCAAAGCTACAGCATCCGCTCTACTCCTGATATCTCTGCCCAACTTTTCATCAACTACATTCATCACCATTCAGACCTCTTCAATTATGATTTAAATACAAATTAAACAGCAATGGACCCAAAACAAACCCGTGGGATACACCACTAGTAACTTTCCTCTTCTGGGATATCGCTCCTCCATAGACAACTCGCTGATACCTATCAGACAACCAGTCTCCAATATATCGAACTAATCTACTGTTCAATCAATTTAGATTTTGCAAAGGCGTTTGATAAATTACCAGCTTGTCATGTGGCAATTTATCAAACGCCTTTGCAAAATCTAAATATATCACTGTATATGCAACACCCTTATCCAACGCATTTGTCATTTTATTATAAAAAAGTAAGCAGATTGCAAAAGCACGATCTTCCTTTAGTAAATCCATGTTTGCCGCCAAAGAGTATTTTTGTCCTGTCATGTTGTTAAATATACGACATAAACAAAATAAAGTTTGGAAAGATTAGCGGATTTGAAAAGTTCTATCTCCCACATAGACATAGACCATCGGATCTAATATTTTGGGACAGCGAAGTAAAGTTTCCCACTTTTCTTTATAAAGAATGAGGAAACGTTCTATGAGTTCTAAAATGTTCTAAAAGTTCTATGAGGAAACGACTTTTATGAAGGACTTTTGTCTTGTTTCAATAAACTTTCCTTGTTTAGTATCGATAGCATGCTCCGCAAGTCCAATCTGTTCAAGCTCATGGTATTTAATATAAGATTCGTGTTCTTCTAGACGAATAAAAGCAGATCTTCCGGTTTTTTCAAAATAAGATAACCTACAAGAGCAAGGAATCTAGTAGATACCTGGATAATTGAGAGGTGGAAGCTTGTCCTTAAGAGAAGCGAGAAAGGTGGAGATTTTTCTGAAGGGGCAAAAGGCAACAAAAATATTTAGTGGATTTAAAGCTTTCGCTATGCGTTCAGAAATGCCTTGCACATAGGGGATAGGAATGCGAGTTATTTCTTCTGTATTGGAAGAGGGAGAGATACCATAACTGTTAAAAGCTTTTTTTTGAAGAAAGAAAGAATTCTTAAAACCATTTGATAACAAGGTGGATTTAATATCTTGTAGCAGTTTTTGTAAAAGTTCGTCTGACATAAAGAATGAGCACAATGTACTAAAGTCTTGATAGTTCCAGTCTTTTGATTATAATGGTGGTGAGATTCAGCGTGGATATAACGGCCTGTATGAGTCTTCTTCCGAAAAACTTAAAAATGTCGGCTACCATCTGTTTGACGAAGAATTAAAAAATCTAAGAAGGCCAATTGGTTATTTACTTCTAAAATGAATTGGATCCAGGGATGAGGTGCATTTAATTTTCTGCAACTTAGATGAAGAGCCATTCCAAATTGCAAACATATCACCCTCAAATCTGTATCAATGTGTAAGTCTAGGTGAAATGTTATCACAAATACGTTGTTCAAAGTGTTCCATGAAAAATTTGGCAATAGTAGCAGAAATAGGATTGCCCATGGCTCTTCCTTCAATTGCTTGATATAATTTGTTTTTAACGAAGAAATAACCGGATTTATTACAATATCAAATAATTTAACAATATCTGAAGGAAATTCTTCTTGAAATAATTCAATGGTGTCAGATAAAGGAATATTAGTAAACAAGGATTCAACATTTTAGCTAATCATAATATACGAAGTGTCCAGATGAAGATCGGGAATTTTGTTTTTAAAATATAAAGTGCTTTTATATAAGTAGCAGTTCTTCTAGTTGAAGTAGCAAGTAAGTTAGATAAGAATTTAGAAATCTTATAAGTGGGACATCCTATACAGTCTACAATTGGTCTTCGTGGAGTACCTGATTTATGAACTTTTGGAAGGCCGTACAATCTAGGTGAACGACCAAAGAAGTTTTTAAGCTTTTCTTTCTTTTGATCTTCATTCCAATTAGAAACATTATCGATAAGAGAATTAAGTCTGTTTAGCTGACTACAAGTAGGATCGAGATGTGAGGGGGGCCTATAAGTTGAATAGTCTCAAAGTAATAGAGACATTTTTCTCTCATACTCTTTTCTATCTTGAACAATTACATCCTTACCTTTGTCAGCCTTAGTAATAATAAAATTGTTGTTATTCTTCAATAATTTCAGCGCTTAAATTCGGAGCAAGAAAGATTAGAACGGAAGCGTGGCACTAAAAAGAATATTTGCACATTAGAAACAAATCTTGTTAGCTGTTTTTCGAGATAAAGTTCGAAAACGTCTGATCTATGCTGTACAAAAAGGGCCATAAGGGCATTTTTTGTAATTGGTAAGAAACGGCGAAATCGTATCATTTTGATAAAACAAAAAAAAAGTTCATCCTGTGTTAGTGAACGGCCAGAAATATTGTTGACGAGCCTATCCGTGTCACAGACATTGTGAGTACTGGTTCTAATGGCTTACAAGGGAATCAAACTTACACTTTAAATTATCACGAGAAGCATTAAAAACACGGATTTGCAGAAAACTTCATCAGTGGAAGGAAAATCCCGGAAACTCGTTTTAGTTCCGCAACTAGGCAAACCAACTAGTAAAATACACGCAATTTACAGACAAAAGAATACTTATAACCACAAGGCTAACCATCTTATCTTCGAATGACGGTTACGAAATCCAAGGATATTTGAAAGGTCGCTTGAATGACTGGTCGAATCATTGATAATGAAGATGTTTTTTATCATCATCATTATCTTTTTCGATGTCAAGCAAGCCCTTCACAAAAGAGAATATGTTATTATCTGAGAATAATCGATAGTACTAGATTGGTCTTTTTTTTAAAACAACAACAACAACAACAAACAATTAAGATGGTAGATTGCTGGAGCAAGATCAGGTGTACAGACCACATGTTCGATAACCTTGAAGCTACAATCACGCACAGCAACCATTGTCCAAAGTTAGAAGACCTTTTGCATCTCTAGCACATTACCAGAATGTGATTAACTCTGCCTTTTTGGTTACCACACTGACAGTGTCAATCTATCTGACATTACTAAATCGTGGATTTTGTTTACCCAGTTGGCAGTCTTGGCGAATTCAGTGACTCAAGACCACAATGAAATTTGATTGCTCATTTCTTTACTGATGCATGGAATTGGGCATCCCTTCTTAATGTCTGTACGGTCTCTTTGTGGATGACTTTTATTAGATTCTTTATCTACAGAGAATGAATAATGACACGAATGCCAGTGTTATCCATTTACAGAAAACTTCATCCTTCTAATCCGCATCCTTCGAACTTTGGCTAAGAACTTTTAATTCACTCTTAGTAAGTATAACCAATAAATTACAATTTTCCCATCAAAAATTCCTTAATATTTCAGATATCGTATACAGTGGAGTGAAAAACAGTTTTATATTTAGTCAAACCCACTTTGGTACTTCAACCCTCTCAAAGTAACAAAAATGTTCTTTTATTATTTTAAAAAAAATCGAATCGATTCCACTTTACTCTTCGCCTCAGAAAAAAAAAATCTAATCAAGATTGATGCTTTTCTAGAAAAACTCGTAATACTCAATACCAGAATCTGTATTTGCATATCATGTATTTTTGATGCTAGCGCGCATCTTATCTTATCTTTATTTAGAAAATGATAAAGCTCTATAATTCTTTTCGTTTTGGTATAAAATCTCAAAAGTGAATAAAAACACAAGTTCCTAATAGTGAATTAACTATTGTAGACGTGGAACATTAGAAGGAATAGAATCGCTTTCCTGTCTCCCTACAAAATTATTACTGCGATTATTATATTCAATTAACAGTGCTAATAGTCGAGTACAGAAACATGTAAGAAATCAGGTCTTTGACTGATAGATGCGTCCAGTTCAAAGGCCCAGGAATCGAGAATATATTGTCGTAAAATGTGAGATATCTCTAATGGTGCGGTTTTCTGGAGTTGAGATAGTACTGTATCTGGAATGTTCAGCTTTTCCAGATGTTACATGAATCGGTACTGCTCCTAGTATTCGTACGACAACTGGAAACGTTCTTTTCTTATAAATTCATTGAATACAAATATCTAGATCTCTGTATTATCAATATTATTAGGTGGCAATTCCAAGGACTCTAAGAACTCATCGTACGATTGTGCCTGGGTACAGTCGTACGATGTACTTTTTTCACATACTTTCTACGTTGCTGTCTCCTAGTATCCACCTCCGCTAACGCCACGTCAGTGAACTATATACATAATTATTCAACTAGAGTGATATCTGGCATACTGTGTTCCAGATATCTATCTGAATTTTAAAGTTTACATAATATCTTTGCATTTTCATTTTCAATAACGTTTTCAAATGTATGTTCCCATGGAGTTTGTAATTTAGAAAACCATATTTCCCATAAGTTCCAGTATATTGCTTTTGCAAACCGATCACTGCCTTTCTTTATAGTCTGATTGAACCATCTTGCTGCAAGAACTAATCAAATGGCCCACTGTTTCTTCTTTATCTCTTCATAGTTAGCATGTGCTATCATTACTGATATTTTCAATATTTGTATTTGTTGCATTGTAATGCTTGTTCTTGAGCAGCAAGTATCAGAATATATCTCTTTCTCTATCAGACTTATCTCAAGAAATATCTCTTTCTTGATGGTACCATTTTTTTTTCCTTATATTGAATTTTGAATCTAAGCTTCTTTTTAATTTTGTGTCTGAGCTTCAATTAGCATTTTTATTCTTACCGCGATGTAATCAATCAATACTTTATTTTCTTTTCCTACTATTTAGGCTTCATTGCAAAATGTCCATGTCCTCACTTTTCCTGGATAGGTATAATCGACGTATATCACTGCCCGCATCCAAGGCATCATTATTTGTCATTAACTGTCGCGTTTTACAACCAAGTGCGTCCAAATCTGCTTGCGTCCAGTCAATTATCCTTCCTATATATCTGATTACAGGGATGGTCCATGTATTGAATGTTGTCTCCATTAAGTTTTCACTTTAGACCTTTTCTAATATTCAAAGTCTGTTTTCTTTTTGATTGCTGAATACAAAATATCTTTTGCTTCAAGAATTCTTAGATATTTGCAGAATTCATTCTGGAACAGGTTTTTAATTCTCTTTCTTTGTGCGCATTTGATTCCGTTGATGTCTGTTATTTTTCGTCAAGCTATGGAAAATGTTGTTGCACATTTATCAAGTCCAAAATGTCTTTAAACTCAATTTGAAGTATTGAAGACAGATGTTATCACTTAAGATTCGAACTCTACTGAACAGTGATTCAATTTCTCTGAATGATTTTCAGTATAGTTATTATTATTATTATTATTATTATTATTTTATTTATTTATTTTATTTTATTTTATTTTATTTTTATTTTTTTTTTTTTTAAAACATGAATATAGCAAATGAGATGTGTTTGTCCATTCATGTTGGAGGTTTAATGGAATATTATCAGCACTGAGAAAGGATTAAAACTAATTTTAATGCTTCCAATATTTCGTCGCCGTCACAGAGATATCTTCAGGGATTACAAAAAAAATTTTCGTAACAACACACACACAAATACAATACAATAGTGAGTGAAATTAAAGTCCTATCTAGGTGGTGCGCCCTCTGTGGGCATTTGCAGGTGGCCTAGGATGTAAAGAGGGATCTTTGATAATTAATGTTTCCCAAATTTTGGGAAGTTTTATGCAACCGTGTTACGAAAAGGTTTTTGTAATTCCTGAAGATGTCTCTGTGACGGATACGAAATATTGGAAGCATTAAAATTAGTTTTATTCCTTTCTCAGTGCTGATAATATTTCATTAAACCTCCAACATGAATTCATCACAGCACTTAAGCCTCAATACACGGAGATGTGTGTCTTTCTTCAGAATTTATTATAGATAGTATTTATAAAATTTTAGATCCATAAATATTATATATAATATTTATGGATGTAAATATGTATAGTAGTTCGTTATGTATATATATTTACATAATTTGGTAATGGAGAGTAATATTGTAAAACCAATGAATGTACTTTGTATAGACATTTCTTTCCTCCAACTTTAACAGTGGAGCTGTACGGATTTCGTAGTAAAATACGGGAAAGGAGGGTGTATGATTATTATAGAATCTGTTTCCTTGAAATATTCCCAGTCATCACTGTAGCAAACTTTCTTTTATAGTGATTATCACAGTTCTATTTTTAATATTATATTCAGTACTTGAAGTGGAAGAAAATAGGAAATGGGATAGCTTATCTTCTAGCAGCAACTGAGCGCACAATAACTTAAATAAATGATAAACATCCCGAATCAAAGCTAACTACGTTATCGTACACAATGACACCAAATGTAAACATTATTCTAAATAAGAACGGGAATGCCAATCCCTTGAAATTTATAAAGAGCATGATCATTTCTGTTTAGTTTTATAAATGCAATGCTGTAAGCAGAACAAACAAGATATGTATACAAAGACCTATCATAAAGTTCGTAGACTGATTTTTCACATCGTTAATTCCTTATTAATATATTAATCATAAAATTATTAATATAATAAACAACGGATCCTTTAAAACCTTAAAATGAAAACCCTGATAGCTCTAATGGAAAAACCCAAAATACTAATACGTAATAGAACACTACAACAACTTCATAGTGGGAGTTTGTAACACCTGGTGGGCAAATACTGCATGCAATTAATGTCATTTTGTCAATTGGTTGTGTTGAAACCAGAATTTAGATAATTCTGTACATTTATTAGAGATCTTAAAGACTCACTTTCATTACATTCCAGCAAACAACTGAGTTACGCTATTATCTATGAATAATATCAAATATTGTTCACACCATACGCCTTTATGCAAAGCATTATCAATGAGGGGGAGAGAGAGAGAGAGAGAGAGAGAGAGAGAGAGTACTATATTAAACAAATATCAAGTGAGGAAACAAAACTTTGCACTTTTTAAATTGTACTAAGGGATATCCTTTCTCTTGCTCTGAACGACATTATAGGAAATACAGATTTCCTACGATGGCTGAAAGTAGGAAGCAAATTTAAACAGAAATAGTCAGCCTCTTTAACTGAATGATATATTGGGAGAAATTAAATAAAGAAGCTAAAGCTTCAGGGTTCACAAATTATTTTGTCGCGTTAAGACAAAACTGCCAAAGTAGAGCTAACCACAGGGTAGATTCTTGAGTCATAATAGAAGTAGAATGAGTGTTAATACCTAACATCCATTTTACAACAATGAATAAGGCGCAAATTCAGAGTTCGCTGCACTTGTATCCTGTTGTTCAAATTCCGGACAGTCGGGTCTAGATTAAATCTATGGTGTCACGGAAATAAATGGGCGAAGTAACACGTCCATAATTTAATATTTTCAAATTGAATATTACATTTAGAAAAATATAAAAGACAGGAAAAAGAAACTATGGTTAGATTTTATCTTTATATATTTAATGTACTGAAAAAAAAGTGGAGTACAACTGGTCCTATGAAATACGATGTTGTGTAGTATACAATAAGTTTTATGTTGAAAATTCTTTATTTCTTTATGTATTATTATTATTTTTATTTATTTTTTTTTTCGTGCTGTATTTTCATTCTTAGGTTCAAAGCTAGTCAATGAATAGTTCCGCTTTTAAGGTAGAATCGGACTGTTTTTATTTGCAAAAACCATTTGAAATCATAATACACTGGCGTCCAAAACCTAAGGACGAAACCGCAGATTCAGACGAATCAGCTTGTGGCAATTTGTATAACTGACAATTTCGAATAGAAAGCGGATACAGATTCAAATTTTCGAATCGCGCACATAGGGGGGGTCACGTGGCAGCACTCAACATGATAAAGGGCAAAGGGCTACGTTAAACGACTTGTATTTGAAGGAAGCTCTTTTCGAGAAGGGATAAAGTTACAAATTTCGATGTCTTGTAATCTCTCAAAGACATTACTAGATGATTTCACGTGGGGAAGAATTATTGGAAAGCTTGAAGAAGGCAGCAGAATTACTGATAATGCCATAGAGTTTGGAATCTCACATAGTGTTGTTTCCGGGCTCTGGGAAGCGTTTCGAACCAATGGAATTTCTTTCAGACGTTTGCTGCGAGGTCGCTTTCGTTCTATGACGGAACATGAAGACATATTTTTGGTTATAACAGCAAAACACAATCGACGCACTACAGCAGGTCAGCTTGCAAGTCGGCTCCATTCAAGTACAGGTACGCGGATATCTAGACAAAGTGTGGCAAGTCGTCTGTAACAAGTAGTCCTATACACTCGAAGGCTCTGGGTCCCTTTATCCACAGCTCATCGTAGAGTACGTTTTCCGCGTATCCAGGGTCGGTTTTATCATTAGGCGAACCTAGGTAATCGCTTAGGAGGAGGGGGAAGATTTTGCTACATAGTTCGGGGAAAATATCAACCTTCGAAAAAAATTAGTAAAACCTTGATTAATAATAAAAAAACTGAAATAAGTCAAGCCGTCCTAGTGCTCGCTGATGATCCTACATTATTTTCGCCTTTCTCTATTTCTTCCACTCCCCTGCTCTTTGTATACTTAACCTCAAGTGCAGAGATTTTTCCTCCTTCTGGCATTTGTCCCAAGATGGGTGGGGAAGTTCCGGGGTATCCCTCAAACTAACAGTCAATGGTCGCGACTAACTGACTGTACTCACTTCTTATTTTCATTCCCTATAGACTTAATTCTGTTGATTTTTAGATTAAACCCTGTTTTTGCAAGCTCTCTGACGTCTGAGAAGTTGGGAAGTAGTCGTCTTAAAACTTGAAGGAAGTTCAAATTTATCGCATCCTTCGTAATGTGGTATAATGTACTTTTTGAAATAAACTTTACAAGCAAACAACTTCAAAATACAAGCCTTGATATAAATGGTGCCATAAATTGTATTAATGATGCAAAGAATTTCTTAATGAAAATCCGAAATGAGGAGATGAATATGAAAAGATGTTAACAGATGCGGAAAAAATCGCTGAGGTCTTAAGTGTAACGCTTAATTTGAACAAGAAACAGTTAGACTTAGAAAAAAAAAAAAAGAAACAATTTGTGTATGAAGCAGAGGATGAATTCATAACAGATTTTAAACAAAACTTTAAAGTAGATTTTTATTTTTCAATTATTGATACGGCAATTGCATATGTTGATGAAAAATTCAAGCGCATGTCCACAATTAACGCAAAGTTTGGTTTTCTCCTAAATATATATGAATTTCAAAAAATTACTTCAGCAGAACTGCTTAAAAAATGTTTGATATTGGAAAATTATTTAACACATGATAATTCTAGATATATGACGGAACAGATTTATGTAGTGAATTACAAATAATAGCAAGTCGAATTCTAGAAAATACTTCCTCATTAGCTGTCATACGTATGCAAAAATAATTTAGAAAATAGTGTTCCAAATGTGTTTATTGCTCTGAGAATTTTTTCGACATTGCCAGTATCGGTAGCAAGTTCAGAAAGGAGTTTCTCGAAATTAAAACTTACAAAAAACTTACACTCGCTCTATGATGACTCACTGGTCTAGCAATAATATCTATAGAGCATGAAATTGCATCAACAATCAATATAGATAAACTTTGCCAAAGCAAAAGCCCGAAAGATTAATTTTTCATAATTTTTGTATTTAAGATGTAATAATTTTCTTGCTATACAGATATTAGGAGTAATCATATATGTATGCAAATGTATTGGTTTGATTAATTTTTTTAATGTTCATATTGATATCATTTTTATAAATATCCACATGTGTAGGTGTGAAACTCACACAAGCACACGTTTCGTGTGCTTGTGTGAGTATGACAAAATATATATAGGGGCGCCTAAATTTTCTTTGCCTAGGGGAATCAGATACTCTCGGACCGGCCCTGGTGATATCCATAAAAATTGGACAAGACATCAGTGGGCTAATGTACTCTTTACAGATGAGATCATTTTAGTTTTCCTCCGATTCTAGACGAAACTTGATCTGGAGTGAAATTGGTACTTACCATCGCGAGAATGTTGAAAGTGATAGATACAGCACTTGTAGTTCGGTGCATACACTAAGCATAAGAGGCATTATGTTTAATGTATGCACCGAGCTACAAGTGCTGGATAAAGGAACTATGACTAGTAAATGACATTGCTACGAAGTTCTTCGCCTCATGTTCGATTGTTCCGTAGGCGAAAAGTTCATTTTTATAGATGAAAATACCACATCGTACACGAGCAGTGGAGATATGAGGGGGTATGGAAAGTTCCGATAAACACCTAGAACAAAAATGATATTAAAACAATTGATATAACGACAGGAAAGAACATACTAAGCATACTAGTAGCAGACTTATGAAGGTAACTTATGTTCTTATATCCTCGTATGCTCTTTCTTGTGTTTTCCCCCTCCAGAAAACAGACAAACAAGCCTTATTCTTGCTCTGTAGGAGGAGGAGTGGGTCAGTTTGCCTCAAGAACTCCTGAATCACTTGGCGCTAATAATGGTACCACGTCGTGAGAGCTGCATCGCAGTTCGGGGTGGACCTATTCAATACTGAAATGTTTCTCCGCATAGTTTTCTGCAAGCACTGTACATTGACTCCTTTACTAAGTCCTTAGGAAATTTGTAACTTTTGCCAAAAATGTATCGGAATTTAATTTGTACGAAAATTATAACACATTTTTTATGTAATATAATTTATTAGTATGCTGGCAATAAATTTATGTCAACATTAGGCTATAGTCATGAAAATGTTTTCATATAGATAAAAATGTACTTCGTGCTTAGCTTTTGGGCACCAGTGATAATTTGACTGAAACTTAAGCAATTAAAACTCGGTATTTATAATTTATATTAAAATTGTGAGTCATTTCAGTTTTGAATTCAAACGGACCATTTTATTGGTAAAAATTAGGATACAATTATGTTTGCAGCATATACGAGAAACCAGCTCCAGGTTTAATTATTGCAATAATGAATCGTGTCTCTATAGAGGAATGCGATTATAGAATGTGCCTTTTTTTTTGTTTATGATTGCCACAGATCATTGCTTAGAAAATGCCTACTACGATTTCCATACAGTAATTCTCTCTAGTTATTCTCTTACATTTTATAAATGTATGGTCTCGAATTTTCGTTTGCTTAATTTTCCCACTAAAAATGGTTCGAAAATTTCAGTAACACATTTAAGTAAGCAGACCAAATATTGAATTTAAATAAAAATCCATCATCTAGAGACGATGAAAGAAGAATGATATGCATGCACTTTATAAAATGCATCTAATAACAGAATTTCATTAACAAATTGCATGCATAGTTGTAAAACCATCATTTTATGAGTATCTCGAACTAAGTTCAAAATTAAAAAAAAACAGCTCTAAAATGTAGTCACAGCGAGACAATACAATGGCATTGTTTATTGATTGTAACTTAATAAACAAAAGTCAAGACGTTTGTTCCAAGAAAATACTGTGAGACTGCGTGTTTACTGGACACAGTTATCTCTCTAAGGAGAATTGAAACCACCAGCTTCGAAACGTTTATCCAATACGTCATTCGTGTTTGTCAGTTATTCGCATGTGACGTCATTCTGACGCCATATGGTCACTCCCGTACCTCATTGGGATTTGGGAGTGAAGCGGTAGGATCACAGATGCACTTTCTACACAGAGTTATTATTATTATTATTATTATTATTATTCCTGATACCTCCAAGGAGTCCGAAGACTCATCGCGGGAGGACACCTACAACTGTCTCTACACCTAACCTCTACTACGAATCATCTCCATCAACGCCATCTACCGCCCACCTCCAACACCACCACAACTAGTAATTTTTGTCTGTAAATTGCGTGTGTTCTGAAGGGCCGATTTGTATGTATGCGGGATGAAAAACCCGAGTTTCCGGGAGGAAAAACCCTGCTACCTCCGTATGAGATCGGCTAACTCACCTTCGATTGAAATCAACCAGATAAAGATTCCTCCCGTCGCGACGAGAATCGAACTTAGGCCTATTCCAATCGAAGGGCGCAATGTACCGTCGTTCTTCCAATTGCGCTACGGAGGCGAGTTAATAGGAACAATCACAAACATTCATGACCCTGGAGGGATTCGAACCCGCAGCCACTTGGATGGAGAGCGGATACGTTAATCCCTCGCCAACCAGGCCGGCATTCGTCTTTGGGAAACGAAAAATGTAATTTTGGCTTCGTATAAAGTGTAGTTACTTTTGTCGGATTTTAGTAAGAATTAAAATTGCTGAAAATTTGGAAGGTAAAAGTTATTGTCCAAAGAATTAAGTTCGTTGGGTAATAAAATGAAATAAAAAGGCACAGCCGAAGGTAGGGGGGAAGAGGAATACTTATCATGGAAAGAAATACTGGATTAACTTGGATGGTTCTGTCTGCAAATGAATTAATCAATTCGACAGATTTCGTTGCAAGTGTACTTTTTTATTTTATTTATTTTTAATATGGCTCCGTACTACAAAAGGATTTGCTGGATCCCATATTTTATATCCGTACGGTTTTAATTGGGAGCATATCCTCTATGGGAGGAAAAATAGATGTTTGCTTCCAATGATTTTATAAAGATGTGATTAAAACGATTATTTGATAATTGCAGGGGACCTACAGAAAGTACATATACCACAAGCTGTGTGCAGATACGGACAACACCACTGAAATTAAAATGACAATATTGTTATTATTATTATTTAGAGAGAGACCTCCAGGGAGTCAGGGACTCATCGAGGGAGGCCACAATACTACACGCACCAACTATCATACTTATTCTTGAATTCATTCACATTGGTTGCACTCACAACATCCAACGGCAGTCCATTCCAATCCTATGAGAGAAAAGTCAAGCCCTTACTCTCTTCTTAGCAGCATTCTTTCTGAGCTTCCAAGGATGCCCTCTTGTCTTTTCTCCTCCCTCTATAACTTATAAAATTCCATCAATTGAAATCCTGTATGAACCTTTCAGAAGTTTTTAAGTCTCGATCATATCACCTCTCTTTCTTCTGTTTGCTAGTGCCTGGAGTCTACAAATTCTCAATCTGTCTTCATAATCAGTACTCCACATCCTAATATCATTTTTAACACTCTCCTTTGTACTCTCTCCAATATATCAGAATCACAATGGAAACCAGAGACCTGTGCACAATAGTCCAAGTGAGGTCTCATCAAGGCCTTGTAAAGAGGCAAAATAACATCCTTATCTTTACATGTGAACGTTCGTTTCAGCAGTTCGTTTGCAAATACAACTCAATTTATCTATTGAGTTGTATTTGCAATCTTTGCCACATGTGACCTGAACTTCAACTTCCTATCTATTACCACTCCAAGATCTCTAGCCTGATCAGTTTCTTCTAGCATAATCCCACCAATATAATATGACATTGGATATCTAATCACGCCGAAGTGAATGGCTTTACATTTACTGACATTGAACTGAAATCAATTTTCCTATGCCCGCAATTCCAGCAAATCATTCTGCAAGCACTGTATATCAGCAGCGTTCCTGATTACCCTACCTATCTTTGCATCATCAGCAAATAGCTGTATGTCGCTTGTCAAATCCTTCCCAATATCATTAATGTACAGATTGAATAACAGTGGACCGAGCACTGATCCTTGTGGTACACCACTAGTTACCTTAAATCTTGCAGGCTCACATCCCCCATTAACACTCCAAGATCTCTAGCCTGATCAGTTTCTTCTAGCATAATCCCACCAATATAATATGGCATTGGATATCTATCACGCCGAAGTAAAGCCACTTCGGCATGATAGATATCATGCCGAAGTGGCTTTACATTTACTGACATTGAACTGAAATCAATTTTTCCTATGCCCGCAGTTCCAGCCTATTCAAATCATTCTGCAAGTACTGTATATCAGCAGCAATCCCGATTACCCTACCTATCTTTGCATCATCAGCAAATAGCTGAATGTCGCTTATCAAATCCTTCCCAATATCATTAATGTACAGATTGAATAACAGTGGGCCGAGCACTGATCCTTGTGGTACACCACTAGTTACCTTAAATCTTGCAGACTCACATCCCCGGTATATCACTGTTTGATATCTGTCAGTCATCCATGCTCTTATCCACGCTAATATTCTATAACTAAAACCCATATTCTCCAATCTATGCAACAGTTTACCTACAGTGTTTGCGACACAGTCGCAAACATGCTGTATTCTGTTAAAAGCCTTAGCAAATTCCAAATGTATCATGGTTTATCTGTTCCCCTTGTCTAGTTCAATGATAATATGACCTTCCCTTAGTAAACCCATGTTACTCATTGCGAAGCAGAGATTCGCTGTTAACCTATTTCTGAATGCTATACCTAATCAATTTTTCCAAAATCTTCGCCACTACTCTTGAGATACTAATTGGTCGATCTTTGCACCATCCTTGTGCAATGGAATTACCATACTCAGCGATTTCTCATTTTATGAATTAAAAGTCACAAATACATTTTGGTGTTTGTGATTTTTAGTTCGAAAAATGATGAATCAAGAGAAAAAGAATAAATAAATGAAAGTGAAATATTTTAAAATGACTTCATAAAGACATTGTAATAAAATGATCATTTGGCAATTGCAAGAGACTTAGATGTTATAGTGGGGAACAAAAATATATCACCAATTGTACACAGATATAGAGAACAGCTCGCAGTATGAGTACCTGAAGACGAATCTTAGATCAAGTTGTCAAAAATAATAAATAACGTCTGTGAAGTCAGAAGACTCTTCGCGGGAGGTATGCTCTAGGCTGCAGAAAGTCTGTCGTAGCACTGTTTAAACCAATTCACTCTCTGCACTCTACCCTCGAAAGCAATGCATTCCACATCCAATTCTTCCTATGCGCAACTTCCAAGGATAATCTGTTTTCTTTCTCCTTTACCATGTTTTAGGCTTTTGAAAATCTCTCTCTCATCGAATGCATCATTAAATATTTCTGAACACTTTATGTCTCTGTGTTATCGACAAGTATTTTTTTTACCTTTCCACTAAACTCTTTAGATTAACAACCTATTCCCATAGCTAGCACTCCACAGTCGTGATATGAACTTGATTACTCGCCTCTTTAAACTTTCCAATGTTTCCTCATACATCTGCATGTAATAGTCAAGTTTTGAGCTAATCAGGACTCAGCTATTATCTATGTTGTCTTGGCCACCTTCGTAATGTGATCACCGACTTCAACTCCATGTCGCAGTACGAACCGTCAATCAAAATCCATCTCCACGTTTTCCATTGAATACACAATCATTGTAGATTCCAAGCTTTAATATCTCACATTCACTACAGTTAAGAATCATCCCCATTCATTTGCTCTCCTCTCCTTTTCAAACTATTCAAATCCTCCTGAAGAGTCAGTACATCAGCATCATTTCTAATACCTTCTTCAACTTCTCATAATCACTGCAAACAATTAAATATCTGGCTGTAATCAGTATATAATAGATATCAACATTAGATAGTACAAGCCTCAGTTGTAAGCCATGAAACTCCGACTTCCACCTTTTCAATACTGTTTCCCGTACATAACTCTTTGATGTCTGTCAGATAGCCAACTACCAATCAAATCCATTAAACCTGATGTCTAGGCTCATTCATTGCAACTTGCATATTATTCAATAATAATTAATAAAAACTTAAAATGAATTTAAATATAATATTGAACTGTTTTATTAATATATTGCTACAGATTTCTGCAATAGAAACTGCCAGAGTCAGCCGTAGCAAAGGGAGGGGGAAATTGAGTTCATTTTAGTGGGGGTCCTTAACTTAAGATAATGATAATGTCGGGAGTATATGCTATTAAACAATATTAAAATTAAATAAATATTTACTTAATTTTATTTTTACAGAAAATAAACTTTATAAACATTTTTCTCGCTATTCGTTTAGTCAAATTTTACAGTGCGGAGAGCTCGATTATACCCAATTGACTTAACCCCATAAATTGCGAAGAAAACTAATCGACATCCTCTGCAAGACCATTGAATAGCCACTTTCCACGTTTACCTAAATGCTGTTTGTCATATTCACCAAATGTTGCTCTGCAATATGAGGCTCGGAAACAGTACTAATGCTTTCAACTACGTACATTGTTCTTATGGAATAAGATGATGTTCATCACGAAACACCATAACCTTGCTTATCGGATGCTTGTAGAAATATAAAAAAAAGAATAAAAAAACAATGTTTAGTCAGAAGTGTAAGAGTTCGTGCATATATGATGCTTGACCCACCCATACCACTAATGTGTTGGGTCATCCTATGTGGTAATGCAAAGGGAAGTTCCAGACTATGCTCAATCCAAAAGACCTCAATGCTAACTGTGTAGAAGAAAATACTCCGTACTTCAGTGAGTGGAATGGCGAAGGTAAGCTGTTTCAGAAATGTGACCTCGAAGAGTCTTGGTCTCCATACTACTGGAATTATAGCTCTGAGATGTCGGGTACTGTATGTCTGCAGTAATACACCAACATTCCCACGTTAAAGGACATCATGCACAAGCATTTTCCAGATGAAGACCACCGTCATTTTCGCACAATATCTATATAGTTCCTTTCTATAAGCTCCTAAATGGCGCATCCGCTTTTCAACCGAGAGGCTGCAGGTTCGAATTCTGTTTTCGATATGATGTTTGTGATTGTCTTTAGGTAGGAGATGAACTTTATAGCCTGGTGTGGGACCAATTCTCCGTTAAATGGAGGTCTGAATTGGCTTGAAAAAGTTTCATGTTTGTTCCGTATCGGACAATATAAAAAATTAATAACAAGAAAAACATGTATGAAATTAATAAAAAGTAGAAAAAAAATTCCAGCTCGCAACAGACACACTATAGGTTCACAACCTTTCACAGGTGTGAACTACATAAAAAATGTTAAGTCAACACAACTTATTTTGATGTTTTATAATGGAGTAAATAATTTTTTTGTGCTGATTATATATAACAAAAACTCTTGTCTATGTCGTACCACTTGATTTGACTTTGCAAACTGAAAATATTTTCATATAAAGATTAGCCAGTCTTGATGGCGTTTTCCTTCTCTGTGCCATAATCGACCGGACATAATTGCAAAGGCTGACTGAGGTCTGGATGATATATATATATATATATATTGACATGTTCAGTCAACAGTATGTATATATATAGTCTTTATATAGTTTAGTGGTATAGTTTAGTTGTTGTTGTTTAATTAAACACTTATTAAAATTAATGTGATGCCATAATGCGAATATGTTTTGGAAGGTCTGATCTTCTGGAAGAGTAGCTTAGGATCAAAGCCCGATAACTGGGAAATTATCCACCTCCTTTTAAGAAATATTGAGAATTGGGACTTCTGACCTAATGCCCATTCTTTTCGTGATGGATGTTGAACGAAGAAAGATGGGGCAGTAATATAAGATTTAGCACACTAAATGTCTTCTGGAGGACTCAAACCAAAAGACGATGATGGTACAACAAGATGAAATATTATGTCTTCTGTGGTCTTGCTTGACTATTTTCGTAAAGTAATCATGGCAATATTGAAAAGTTACTGAAAAAAAAAATCTCCAACTCAACAATAGAAGAATCCAAGATAAATACTTGCAATGCAGTTAGTGGTCCTAAAATATTACAGTTAAGTTGGAGGAAATATTTTTATATGAAGTTAATAATAATGTAACCTTTCCATATTCTACTGTCATGGTATCCTATGTACCACATAAGGATACTGGTCAGGAATCTGATGACGATCTTCTGAAAGTGAAAAATATGCACTTTAGCCAACAAAAATCAAAACAACAAAGCTGAGTATTATCACCCTCCTACTTGCTATATAAAGTAATCTTTTACCATAATGTTTTCTCTCATAACTATTCAATTTAAAATTTTTTTATCACAAGTTTCCTTTTATCACAAATATAATTAGGTTAATGCGAAGCCTCACCAATTTAGTGGCTTCCGCACTTGCTTTGCGTACGCTTCTAAATTTTGAAAGCTGCTGCAGCTAACATACAACTTTCAGCTACTTCTTCTTCCTTTCCAGGCTTATAGGCCAAGTGGCCTGTCTACTTTATTAAGATATGTTAAACTTCATCAGCTCTCATAATAATATAAACCAACATTATGAGAGTTTAGAAAAATTCGCAATGACAATCGCTGTTGCTAACACTCTGAAAGTGCGCGATGTGTAGCTGGCAGCTGTCATTTGTCTTCATCGGTGAACTGCATCGCCACATTTAAGGCTGTAGCAGGTGCAGACTTTCGAAATAGGTAGACGATGGTTCTTCGTTCGTCTAGAACATGTTCAGCCAAACAAATTTCAGGTATCAAAATTTTTTGATATCTTCTTGATATCAAAGGTATCAAGAAGGTACCTACACGATTAATTCCAGATGAGTGCATGATTGACATGGTCTTCAGAGTGGAAGTTGTAGTTATTTAACATTACGTTGAGGTAAGTTAAGCCATATGCCCGATGTATTATGCATTTCAGTTGTGGATTAATGTGTGCTCTTCAGCCAAATTATCCATCTTTGTGAGGGAGGGGAAAAATAAGAATTTCCTAGTAGAAAATCCTTTCCTCTACATATGAAACCACTAACTCATCGTCAGTTCTTATAACTATTCTTTACCTTGTAGACCGCAGAGGATTCAAACCTAAATCTTTCCAGCCAAATAGCACTCCACTCGTTTCGAAATGGAATCATTCCGAGCTGTAGCCACGAAACTGTAATTTAATGAGATAGTTGTTTTCAAAGCATTCGTGACAGAGGGTGTCTAATCATTTTCTTTCCCATGGAAATTTATTGATAAATGAGTCAATTGGTTCTGAAGATAAACTGCTTCTCAAACAGAGATATTTGGTACACACTGTGCCATTGTGTTGCCTGGCAATACACCTGATTCAGATCCCACTGTTTTGGAATGTTTGTAGGTAGCAAATAAATTTTATCGTCTGGTGTGAGACTACCTTTTCTGCTTATCAGAGGACTGAATGGCTTAAATTATCTGATTATCTACCTCTATCCTGAACGCAGTACTAATGTACGACAGGTTTACGATTTTTCGATTATATATATATATATATATATATATATATATATATATATATATATTTTTTTTTTTTTTTTTTTTTCATGTGACAGATAAGTGCTTTTTGATTATTGAAACAATAGTAGTAATTATTTTCCGACTGGAATTTATTCAAGAACATTGGTAAATAAACTGTGTTGATGTAAACCTCAAGACATAAGCTCTTTTTCAAATCAAGCACTAGTGTGTGAATTTCTTTCACCACATGAGGACGCTACTGCAAGATAAAGAAAACAGCCTTAAAGAAGTCAACTGTACACTATCAGTGGCAAGTTCTAAAGTAATACCGACCACTGAATTTGAAACTTTTATTTTACGTATAGGCATTCGACTGTCAATACCGATTCTCTTCAATTCCTTTCGCATAGTTCAGTGAGATATGGTTTGGGAACAGCCTTCATGAAATGTTTTGGTCAATTCAAGTCTGTTTATCCGTACCCGCCTTCTCAGATGACAGACGGCGATCTCGTTTCTGACAAACTATCTGATTAAACACCCGGGATATCTCACCTCTTGAGAAACCAATCAGCTCTGCTTTTTCAAAATGATGGTTCTAGCCAGAAGGGCACTCACAATAAGTCCTTTATTGAAACCGAAAGATCCTTTGTTTTTCCCATTGTGATCAACACTATTAACAATTCTGATCAGAAGTATTCTTAAATCGTTGTCTAGGACATGCGGTGACGCACGTGACCAAGTATTTTGCGTATACGCTGCGCGCTGCGTAATGTAAATTTCCACGAAGGTTTCTAATTCAGTGGCAGGTGAGTGTACATCAATTGCCGGATGCTCAAGATATTTAAAATAATAATAATAATAAACCTCAGTCGATGGCAATGTGAGGATGCACAGAGAGAGCAAATGATGTTTAGTTAGAAGAGTGGTTACTGGAATCTTGGCTGTCTGATATGAAAATGATCCAGGAGTTCAAAGAGTGGGTTTATATGGAAAGACAGTTGCAAATAAGCCAAAGGTCAACAACGAAAGGTACATGCGCAAAACCACGCTGGTGAAAAGAACATCACCACTAGTCTATACAGCATTTTAAGTCTGTGATATGAAGCAACGAATAACGTTACAGTCTTTATCTAATCGGATGTGACGGGCTGCAATGAGGAAAGCACCCAGGGAATACTTTATGCCTGAGTATATCATTCCGTCTATGAAATTTGGTTGTAGAGGAGTCATGGTCTGGAGCTGTTTCGCCTGGTATAGATCTAGATCGTTGATTGTAATATCTGGGTGACTACTGGCGGATACGCAGCACTTTTGTGTATATATGTATATGTGTGTGTATATATATATATATATATATATATATATATATATACACAGGGTGTTCGGGATAAATTTGACATATTTATAATTAATTATATTTTTCCGTAAGTTACATGTATTAACACACACTTCTCTTCATTTAAAAGTTTGGACCCTTCTTCATTCATATACAAGATGTCAGAAAGGATGGATAGCTGGAACCCACCTGAATCATGGAAGAGAATAACTTGTATCATGATGATTCGTGCCCGCCATCAAAATAAGGATATTACGACTGCTGCCCAATGCTCCCTGAATACAGTAAAAACAATCAGGCATGAACTAGAGACTTGCAATGGTGACTACGAGGATGTAGCAAGAAGAAAGATCCCTAGCAGACGATCTGATTGCGTTCGTACAGCAGAATTCCTCGCAAATCTGCAGGAACAGGTGTTGAAGAACCCTGGCATTGGAATTCGGGCTTTGTTCGTGGAGTTGCTAACTGTAGTCAAGCCCTGGATAACAAGGGTAGCCAATGGTAGGCCGTATGTATGGCAGCAGGATTCGGCCCCTTGCCACACCTCTGGGAAAAGTCAAAAATGGTTGTCTGAAAATTTCTACGACTTCACCAGTCCAAATGTTTGGCCTCCAAACTCCCCAGACCTTAACCCCATGGATTATTTTGTATGGGGCGCAGTTGAAAAAGACACCAATCGCACTTCCAGTAATACAAAAGCCCAGTTAATGGATAAAATTAAAACAGTTTTTGCGGCCCTTCCCAGGGAGACTGTAGCATCAGCTTGTTCGAGGTTCCGAAGCAGAATTGAAGCTGTGATCGATGCTAATGGTGGTTATTTTGAGTAAATCTTGTTGATAGTATTGTAATTAACTCTGCCTGTAATGTTTTTTTGTCAATTCATTAAATTTAATAGATACAAAGAAGATTTTCTTTTTCCTTACGAAACTGTCAAATTTATCCCGAACACCCTGTATATATATATATATATATATATATATATATATATATATATATATATATATATATATATATATATATATATATATATATATATATATATATATATATATAAATCCACTAACACCTTTTATTTTCCAGAGAAAACCAGCGAGGCCGTTTAGCCTAAACTAATTTTGTAGATTTTCTAGATTTTACCAGTTTTTATTGAACAGCCCTATATCTCATTGGCCACTTCAGGTGTTATTCATTGACATAGTTTAAAAAACTGATGTAGAAAAACTAACTTGCACAGTTATCCAATATCAACCCAACAGAACACTTTTGAAAAGACCTGGAACATTGGGTGCAGGTCATACCAAAGTGTCCTAGTTGAAATGAGTTGTGTGTAATTGGGGTTGTTATGGAATGTAGTCTCTTCCTGATACTTATTTTGTGAGCCTCCGTAGTTCAGCCATTATAGGCGAAGCCCTTTGGTCGGAAAGACCTGGGTTCCATTCCTGTTAGTGACGTGAGGAACCTTTATTTGGTCTCTTTCGACGAAAGGTGAGTTTGCCGGTCTCATACGGAGGTAGGGGTTTTTCGGCCCACAAAACAGGCAAACTGTCCCCGTGAACACACGCATCTACAGATATAGAACATACCGGGAGGCATAAGCTAACCACCTTATCCTCGAAGCGCTCGCGGTTTCAAATCGTAATAGGTCATAGCTAATATGAACGTAACTGGCCACTATGCCTAATACGGGAAGGGAGGAGGATACTTATTTCAATGTACTGTATGTCATCTTTGACATATGCATTTTAATTATTTGTTATTATATGACGAATGCAGTGGAAAAGCAGTATCCTATGAATCATGAACTATTGTCAGATGTGATTTGAAAATGATGACTGGTCATGCATGGTCTGCAAGAATTAATTATGGTGAGATTTCTATAGCAAAATTAGATTTGATTTGCAGGAATGCTGCACTCCAGGAAAGCAGATACGATAAAAAATAAATAATGTCGGTAAAGCTAAATAGTAGTGAGGATATGGGTTTAATGCGCAGTTGCGTCGCGAGCAATCGCACGATGCCAAAATTCGTTCGTTAGAGTGGTTTTCTGGAAGCTACAAATTTCGAATTATCCTTCTACATGGTTGGCATATAATTGTAGCAATGGCTATTACTTCATGCTATAAGGAATTTAAGCACCACAATATATAACCAGTAGCACTGTGCATGAATTAAACTTGTAGAATTCTCCACGTCCCGGAATCACATTTCCAGTTGAAGTTGGAAATGTGAAAATCTTAAAATCCATTGGAACAGACAGCTACAGTTTTCAAAATCCATTTTCTAACAAAGAGTTCAGTTTTCTGAAACAGAGATTTTGTTTTTTGATTTCATTATTATACAGGCACCTCCATATAATCATCGCCCATAGGTTTCAGAACATATTGTGCATAAATACATGCGGCGTAGTTTACTGACAACGGCTTAGGATCAGTAACATTTTAGATTTTATGGTAAGTTTATAGTAAATAGTCTATTACTGCTATAAAAGGATATCGAATATGTTTAGAAGTGGCTAGGCCTGCATTAACAAAATTATAAAGAGGGGAAGAATATATTTTCTTTTATTAAATTAAATCCAACAGTCTTCATTATCTAGTTCTTCAATTAGACTTAAACAAGTATAAGTCCTAATAATAGAAATCGGCTGCAAACGCATTTCCGAAGAGTGCAAGGCCGGAAGTATTTACGTTGAATAGACTGATAAGATTGGATGGGAAATTTCTAAAAAAAACTTGCATAATTCAGTATAATTTAAAATAATCCGCTTACTAATTGTTTGAAATTATGAATAAATTGCACTGGTGATACGTATTTCCGAAAATTGCAAGAGCTACAATTAAACTTGCGATTAAAATAGTATAGTCCTCATCCGCACCGCATGATGAATTGCACGCCGTCTGCTAGCAGGTACCGTGAACCACGTGTAAAGGCATAGTAGCTTCCGTTCACGTGCAGGAAAACTGCGATTTACATTACGTCACTTCCTAGCATATCATTTTCTTTCCCCATTTCTAATAACGTTATTAATTGCTTTTTGGATATAACAGACATTTTTTATTTTTAATAACTTTTGAAACTTAATTATGCGATTGCTTATTACTATTTTTTAATAAACAGTATCGTATTTATGCTTTCATTCAGTGAGAAGCACTTTAACTGTGACGTTAAAATGTGACGTCATCATATCGTGTCTTCTGCACTGATCATGGCGACCGATGTAGGTGTGAATGGATGCTCCGAGCCAGATATCGTAGATTGTAGGAAGAGACCACTGGATTCTGAATTTGATATCGGGGCAACCAAAAGGTCTCACCATGGCGGAGGTAGTGTATGAGTTTTATAGTCCTCCGCTTTCAGGATTTTTGGAAATTTAGGTAATCAATTTGTGTGACGTGGGTACCATCTGACACGAGGTTTACACGGTTTTGATGTGTTCCTGTGCCGAGTTCTGCGACTGCGGTTTACCGATACATACGTGTTTGTGAAGGGCCGTGACTCCAACTTTATTAGAGCCGTTCACCAAAATTATAGTTGTTTGTAACGACTGCCGCTTCCGAATGGATACGTTAGATGTAGTTATATTCTTAAGTTCTATTCTGTTTACTTGCTTTTTCTAGTGTACTATGTTTACTATGCCGTTTATGCAGTTGGTTGCAGGCTTTACTTCTAAATTTCGATGCAGAAGTTAAATGAACTTGAGCAGGTAAAAACAACAAAAACTTTGTATTACTCACAAATTGTAATTACTAATTATACCCAAGCATGTACTTAAATTAGCGATAATAAACATGAAATGAAATTAATCTTTGACATAGAACCTAGAAATATAACATTTAGCTTTTCTTGGTTACAAATTGCATTTCTAATTGGTTTAGACTTGTGACTTGCCAATGGCTACAGAGGAACAGTACCATGATCAAGGTCAAGGTGAGTTCTTGGAGCAAGTTAAAATTTTCATGTTATATGCGTCCGTATATTGAATAGGTTACAGTGCTTTGTTATAAGCCATAGTAATCCACATTGTAATACTGTAATAATAATAAAAGTAATAAGTCATGCATATTTCCCCCCAGGCTACTGTAATGTTTGAGAACCAATAGTTTTTTCCACGTATATTAGCGAGAAAGTCCCCTTCTCATCGACATACATTGGCCTCTATGTTAACAGCTGTCAGGAAAATTTTGAGTGAGTGTTAATGTGCAGGAAGAGGAAATAGTATGATAACAGTGGAGTCAACAGTGCAAAACAAGCCTATTTTTAGCCATTGAAAGCATAGTATATATTATTTTAAATAATTTTTGTTCATTTAAAATAATAGGAAGGCTTTTTATCTATGTTAACACTTTTAAGAATATGTTAGATAAGTTTTACATGCTTTCGTATTTAACTGCACCGACTTAAAAAAATTAATAAAAAATAAACTTGCAACACTCCCATGTATGTGTGTGTGTGTGTTGTGTGGACTAAAACCAGCGTGATTATCATTGGAAATACGAATATAAGCGGGTTAAAAGGCCCCACTGATCTCTAATTTTATTATTTGCAGATTAAAAGTTGAATTAAACATTTATATTGCTATGTTTTGATTCTGCAACTTACATTTTTTCAACTCGATGCATCAATTTTTTTCGAGTGAAAAGGACTGTAACGTTGAATACTTCTTAGCATTTAGTCTCTTTTAAGATCTTTTGCCGTAAGTTCTCACATTGGGTATAGGTCTTGCAACTGGTCTTATTATTAATTATTATTAAATTAACATTTAGCAGATCGATTGCTAGGAATGTCTGTTGAGATGTTTTGAATATAACTGATTTCAATAGCAGTATTTTAAGTGTAATAGATTTTCAAAGTAGAATAACGAAAAACAAAATAATATTTAATTAAGAAAAATAATGTACCAACTCATAGCTGGGTTCTTTAAAATAACATCCTGTATAAAAATATTTTGTAGTATAAAATAACCATGTTGCAAAAATAGCCTAAAATTAAGCATTAGATGTTTTTTTTTCTTAATCCAAGAGTTGGCTGATCAATAACATACTAAATTGTCAGAGATGCGTAATTAGAAATTATAGATCCAAGTCTCCTTTGAGGCTTGACTTCCATACTTTATTAAGACTTCTGTGGAACTGGAGTGTTTTCTGTTTTCTTGTCTTAATGTCTGTTAAGGAATCTGAAATTTGTGATCCTAGGTATACAAAGTCCTCTACTTCATCAAGGTGATCATTTTGATTTATATAGATGTGCCCATCTATCTGATTTTTTAATATCTTTATTTTTAACTGAAATCTTTCCATGGTTCTCCTAAGGCTGTTGAAGTAGTTTTGGGCATCTGTAATCTTGGAGTCAATAAGGACTATATCATCTGCAAAGCTCAGGTCTTCAAGGTGCATCTGTATATATGGGTCTCAAAGGAGACGAAGATGCGTCTTTATAAGTGCACCAGCCAGTCTACCTTTTGAAACCGCTCCCAGATCTGGAACATCTCAACAAAAAGCAGCAACCAATATTATAAATAGCTTTGGAACTACTTATCTAAGAAATATCCTGGATTACTCCTGGCAAGACCACATTTCCAACTCTACTATATTAGATGAAACCAGCAAGATCCTCTAGTCAGCACTGTTCAAAGAAACCAAATAAAATGGCTCGGCCACCAACTCAAACACCCACCCTCCACACCTTTTTGATGCTCTGGTCCTCTACATCCCTACAGATGGAAAAAGAAAAAGAGGCAGACCCGAACTCAATATTGGAAATACACCAGCAATATTCTCCCCATTTCCCCCAGCTCTCTGCATCAGAGATCTGTCAGTTAGCATATGACAGAGAAGCCTGGTTTTCCTTCATGTCATAAGAACCTCCAAGTTCTGTCTTAGTGTACACAGACTACTTATTTGTTTTGATTGGTTTTCCTATTTATAATTGTGAAATTATAAATAGGGAAACCAATTTATGATGAGATCCAAGTGAACACCTAGTCACTATTTTGCAGAATTTATGAAGAGAATCATTAAAAGTTTAAATATCAAAACGTGCTTAATAAGCACAGCATTTTATTTATCGTAATGCATTATTTTTAGAAGGTAGTTTTCATCAGAATTAGATGATTTACAGTGTGTTTCTGGAATATCAAAATTCAAAATCAGTTTTGGTACCAGTTGAAATATCATTTCTCATGAGATTTAAGAGTAGGAATGGATTGTTGTATTCACAGTCTAGGTTTTCCCACCCCTGTTTGGTGATACCATCATGATCTGACAAGGCATAACTATTTCAAATGTTATTACTTCACAAAATTCTGAGTTTGAGATAATATTTTTCCTTTTTATAAGTTTCTAAAGAATATTTATAGAAGCATGTTGTAATAGGTTTCACGGTATGATAAGAACACAGGTGGTTAAGAAAATAACTATTTATTAACTTATTTTAACTTAATAAATAGATTTAAAATAAATAAATTTTAACTTAATAAATAGTTATTTTAAAATAACTATTTATTAAGTTATTTTCTTAACCATCTGTGTTCTTATCACACCGTGAAACCTATTACAACATGTCTGACGAACACATAAGCCTATCCACGCATATTTATAGAAGCAGAAGTTTCTTCATTACCCATTAATCATGAAATTTTGCAAACCAAAGAGAACAGTGTTTTAAACACTTAGGTAAAACAGCCTTATCTTCTGTTAACTGCCTAACCAGCCATATGGATAAAATACATCACTCTGCATACACTTTGTATCCATCATATATTTCAATGTAATATCAGTGGTTCCAATTTTAATATGCACTTTGCATCCATGATAACCTTACGTCCATAGACGTCATGGCAGGTTGGGTGGTTAATTATACACCAACAGGATGCTTGGGCAGTGTATAAAATTAGTGGGGGACTTCAATGTTTAAATAGGAAAAGAATCAAAATATAGACCAATAATTGGTTAGCCCAGATAGTCTGCATAACACTAGTAATAACAACAGGATTAAAGCTATTAACTTGACATCCCCCAGACAGCTTACACTTAGTAAGACATACTCTCCCAAAAGAGAGATTCATTAAAAATTTTGGTTCTCCCACTTGAAACAGTAAACAACCAAATAGACCATGTGATGATAACTAATAAGCAACAGACATATAAGAAATGTCTGTACCTACAGAGCAGCTTTTGCAGTTACTGATTATTATCCAGTAAAAGCACATCCAAGCTAAGACTTTGTTGAATGTCAAAATGGTAACAGAAATAGAAATGCTAATTGATATGTCCAACCTTTGAGGATGTAAATATATGAAAGCAGTATTCAGAAAATATAAAGCAGGAAATACAATATTCTGCTCTTCCTATAACTGAAAGAAACAGAAAACACAAAGGACTCAAATCAAGCAAAAATTCTATAATTGTCAAACGAGAAAGAAAAACAAACTGTTTGATTAAGTATAGTCTCTGGGGAAAAATTCCCATGTTGCTCCTCTTAAACACTATAATTTCGGCTATTATAGCCTGTTTTTGTTTAGGAATGTCCCTTATTTAAATACATTGGCTATCAGTACTCAAGAGGGGTATATATATTTAGGGCATTATTGGTGAGTATAGAAGGCAATTAAGGTAGAATAAAGGAGGTGGAAAAATTTTGGTACATACCTTTTTTGATTCTACGATGTCTTCCACTTCCATGATCTTGCTGAAGGTTGTTTACAAACGGGAGGGGGGAAGAAGAGGGAGGGAGCGTGGGGGTGTGTTTTGACATACGAAAATAATTTTGGATAATCTGGGTTAATATTAATAATATATATATAAATGTATACATATATTATTTTGAATTCATGCGCATTTTTGTGGGGAAGGAAGAGGAGGAAGGGTATACTTATGTGGCGACTGGGGCAGGGTATTTATATAAGGGACACTCCTAAACAAAAACAGGCTATAATAGCCGTAATTATAAACTGTTTGATAATGCATATCAAGAGTTTATAAAGAAACAATGTAGTGCGGTTAAAAATTCTACAAGGACTTTACCAGTAAATACTGAGAACTGTAGGAGCTGCAGAAATTTAATTAGTAAAATACTGCACTAAGAGAAAAGCTGACAGAAAAAAGTTAATTGAAGAAATCGAAAAGCATATGAAAAACCTAAGTTATCTATATTATTTTTAAATTTCAGTCTTCTAGGAAGATTTAATGACCCAAGATAAAGAAACTGTTGAATTCAGATAGTATTTTGAGAGAGTGCTAAGCAAATTACCACTAGATTTAATGTTACACCAGAGTTGTTTAGAAGGAAATATTGAAGAACCCATGATATGAGGAACCATCTCTGTCAAGAATGTTATTAAAAGACTAAAAAATACAAGTAGCCAATGAAAATAAAATTTCAGTAGAACTTTTAAAAATTAGAGGAACATCCTTAACTGAAATTTATGAACTTATCAGGCTAATATGGCAAAGAAATCCCCATGGATTAGAATACAGCCATATTATGACTTGAGTCTTTAAAAAAAAAAAAAGAAAAAAAAAGACTCCATAATTGCTAGTAACTATAGCTGTATCTTTGTCTCCCTTTTGGATCTTTGCTTCAAAATGCACTGATCTGGATAATAATGCATATGCTTCAAACATCAGCAGAGAGCCTATCAATGTGTAGTCTTCTATAAGGAAAAGTCAACAGTTGATCATATTTTCATGTGCTGACAATTTTTAGAAATATGAATTTGATGAAGAATTACATATAGTATTTGTGGACTATAAACAAACATATGACAGTATGCACCATGGAATACATTGAGATGCTACAATAAAAGTAAACCTGATACAACTTATAAGTTCAAGTTTTAAAATAAAATCTGGACTTTGACAAGAAGATACTCTCTCACCAATACTGTTCAATGGAATAAAAGAAGTGTGGAAATGAATGAGAAGACCATCCTTTAGGCTTATGCTGATTATGTTAGGAGACTGGTCCAGATGTTATACAAGACTGACAGGCTTACTTGCTTTAGCTATCATTTAATTTAAAGCTTGTAAGTCTTGTCATGAAGCAGGAAAAGACTAAATACATGTGATGATTCAACTTGGCTGTTGATTATATCTTTGAGCAAAGCAGATCATTTTAAATATCTAGGAGTCATATCTAATGTTAATCTACAGTTGTGAAAGATGGTCAACAGCTAATATTAATAATAGAAAACTTATTAAAGAAAAGTAAGAAAGATTTTTGGACCATCTTCCAATTGGAGATTTAAGACTTTTGGACAGTCTACATTCTGCCGAACCTTGCTGTGAATGTAGCAATGGGATTAGTATTATGAGAATAATAATATTTGTATTATGAGAATGTACAAGGGAATTATCAACTCCTCTGATCATGGTGTTTAATTTAAGCCTCAGTACTGGGAAAGTGTGCCATTTGGATAGAAAGAGGGCAAAATAGTCCTATTTTGCTCTTTTTCTGCATAAAGGATGCCCCAATTCAGAAGTAGCAAATTGGTAAAATTGGTTAAAGGCAGAATTCAGGACTGGGTGGATAGGAATATGATACCCTATAATTACAACATGGTTTGTGAAGAGTAGTCTTGCCTTAGTAATTTGCTTACTTTTTATATTAAAACTGAAAGTAAATGATTAGTCAATGATATTGCTTGTCTTTGCAAAAGCATTTGACAGGATTCCACATGCTACATAAATTGGAGCAAATGGGGATGGATATATATGAATGTGGTGATTTGGATTAGAGGGAAGCTGATGGATATATATTAAAGTCTGGTTTATGGAGGAGTTGAATCGAAAAGAAGTAGGTGACAGATTGTATACCAGGGCTCAGTAGTTGGTCCTCTGTTGTTTAAATTGTACATCAGTGATATAGGAAATGACGTGATAGAAAATATTTGGTTGTTTGTTGACGATGCTAAACTGGGAAGAGCAATGGTAAATGAAGATATATTTATATAAAGGAAGACTTAGACTAGCAGGCAAAAGTAAATGCTGCCAGTTTAATGTGGACAAGTATAAGATGATGCATTTTGGGAAGAAGAGATCACAAGCTATATTGCACTTTTTACTGAAGGAAACTGATGCCATTGACTTGGGGAGAATACTCTCCACCACTTATTCATCCCCACAGAATCCAGGTAGCCAAAACAGCACTTCACAGATCTGGACAACTGGATTCTGTAGGGATGAATAAGTGGTGGAGTATTCAGAGGTGAGTGACAAAGATTGTGGTAGATCTATGGAATGCTCCTTTTTTGAGAATAGATTGTTGGTCTGTGGGCTTCAAAAAATAGGTGAGAAAGAGGAGACACGATAGAAGCATATAAGTTATTAAGACTAAAGACTTATTTCAATACATGGCAGGAAGGAAGAGAAAATGAGGGATCACACAGGGAAATTGTGGTTAGCAGGGATGTTAGGACTAGATGCTTTGCTTGAAGTTGAGTTCTTTGTTAGTGAATGAATTTGAGGAGATGTACGATAAGTTTTTGTGAATAATGCATCTCCCACAATGAGTCTTCTGACTCCATGGCGATAACTGTGTAATAAGAATTTGTAGTAACCTCAGTCTTTCTTGCTGTAAATTGGAACAATTTTACCCTCCTTCCACTGTTCGTTATTTTTTTCTGTTGAAGGTCTCGTTCAACAGCTGTGCGAGTAGTGTCATCTCCCTGGAGCATTCCTTCAAATCACACCGGTGATATATTAAGTTCCTACTGCCTTATTAACATCAGTCATACTTTCTACACCCAAGCTTCCCATTATGCTGCATTTATGAGGAAAATCTGCTGATAAACTTATTAAATTCCTAAATTACATCTTCTGCAGCAGTAACCAGTCTACCATTTTTCATTCACTAGCATCATCCTCTTAATCATTCTTTTTACTTGAAACATATTGAACTAATTTCTGCTTGTATTGAAATTCTTCAGATCTTATCAATTGCATCACCTTCTTGGCTTGCTGTTTTTATTTCTCATGTAACTGACTATTACTTTTCTTTCTGTGCTACCCCCATAACTTTTCCAAGTTGCTTGCTTAATCTCTTTTTTAACTCATTTTACTCTTACTTATTTATCCTTTCATCTGTGTAATACATTCAGGTATTGCTACTGTTAAATATCTCTTGATTAGTGCCCAAGTAGCATTGATCTTCTTTCCATTCAAATCCTCTTTCCATGTTGTAGCTCCCATTTGTCTAAGTTGTTCATAATCACTGGCCTGCGTAGTTCCACATGTATTCCTATCCTTACAGACGTTCTTATGACTGGCTACAACCCATGGTCATGATCACTCTTGTCAACTGGATGAGGATTAGACACTCCATTCACAATCACATGCTCTGATATGATCAGATCTAAAACTCACTCCTTGTGTGTTTTTCATTACATATTGTCTATGATAGTTATTCCTCAAGAGAGTCATTCTCTTTGCCTCCATGTACTCTTTTCCTTCCAGCCTATCTTATAGGAATTAATCAGCCATAATGATTACCCTTCTCTTGTTCACTAACCCAAGTTGCCTATACATCACCCTTAACATTTCCTGACTTATAATGCCATCCAATTAAATCTCTCTTTATGTCAATCAACCTGCACCTTAATACCATAGTTCTCAGAACCACTACCACTATTTCTCTTTGCATCTCCAACTCATACAGGCACTCTCCCCCACTTTTCCTGTCTTCACAAAAACATAATACCCTTCCATTTCTATTCATGTCATCATTCTTATTCCATATATATTTTTGGGTGAATGAATGTAAATGCAACAAATTAATCACCCTTATTTCTGATACCCCTGGCATTTTGTAAATAAGCATAATTCATTTCTTGGTCTATAACCAGTCCTATGCATGCCACACCTCATGATTTCCCCCATACGTGCTCCTTCTTTCTCATCTTTATAACCCCTTTTCTTGTATATCTACCCAGACTGAACTACTTCCATGCATCCTAGGCCATTTTATTCCTAGGCTTAACATCCTCACACACATTCCAGAATTATTCTCCATATACTGCCTTCCTGACTATTCCAATCCTTCCTACCCAATTCCTTGTTCAGCTTGTATTCCTGTATTCACATTTTCATTTCTCATACTACTCTTCACTCCATTCATGGACAATTTAATCTCACCTGTTCTACTCCCTCCTGCTCGTTAACATCACCTCTGACATCCTTAAATTCCTTGTTCACATAACTCATTACATGTTTTTGAGCACAGTGAAATCTTTAAATTCCTGTAATAGTTAATTATCCTATAACTGAAAATAAAAAAGTTTTTTTTCTAAACCTGTGCTATATTTATACTGTTCATACGTAAGTTTTTTCTTTATTTTTTATTAATTTTATATATATATATTTTTTTATGAGTATTAGAATTTAAAAAAAATTAATTTTCTTTTATGAATGGAGAATTTTGTATATGTCCTCGGGTTAAAAAAAATATTCATTGAAAAGCCTGTCATGTATATGCTACTGTAAACTGATTTAGAAAGAAAATCCATTTTTTTTTTTTTTGCATCATTATTAAATCACTTAACATAATTCAAATTCAGAGAGTCAAATTCCAGATTGGAGTAGAGGTCTCAGAGTACTTATTTATAAAAAGGGAAATAAAACAATGTGATTTAAAGTACAATTTCTCTATTGAGTGTTTGTTTGTTTCTGGTATGCAAGCATGCTTGAGAAAAGACTAAGAAAAATTATGGACAAGAAACCTAGAGAAGAGCAAACTTTATTCATGCAAAATGGACTTGGTCAGGATTAGATTTTCACTTTAAGACAAGTAGTTGAGAAATCACGGGAATATAACAAGAATCTGTATTTGTTTTGTATATCTGTAAAAAGCATGTGCCAAGAGCAAAGCTATTCAAAATGCCACAATTATGTTATGAATAGGACATTATATTGAGCAATAAATAGTCTGTATTTGAGCTGTAAGTCAGCAGTTAGAATTGAAGGAGATGGTTTGATGTAAAATCTTGTGTGAGAAAAGAGTTCACACTATCCCCACTGCTATTATCTATATTGATCATGAAGGAAAGTGGCATTAAACCTAACATCAAAATTGGAGATATTAATCTCAGCTCTTCACTTTATGCAGGTATTATACTACTAAATAAATCTAGAAATTAAATTAAATTTGAAAATAGACAGCAGAATTAGCAAAGCTGATATGGTAGAAAATCAACTGAATACATTTATATAGAATAAGAGAGAGAAGGAGAGATTAGTCAAAACACTAAACTAGCTGTATGCAAGACCATGTTCAAACCCATTTTAACTTATGGATCTGAGAGTTGGGTTAAAAATAAAACTTTTGATCATTACTGGAGACTACAGATATGAGAGTCCTGAGAAAGATTGAGACTATAGATGGCATAAATTTCAATATCATAAAAATGAAGATATTAAGAAAAAACTTAACATTGTTAGTATTCAGGAATGTGTTATCAGAGCTAATCTCAGGTGGCCACTTAAAATGGGAGAGGAAAGATTAGCAAAATAAGTGTTCTCTGCCAAGATGGCAGGAAAAAGACTCAGAGGAAGACCAAGATATAGATAGGTTGACACAGTCAGTATTATCAAATATACTGTCTGATAATATTGGAATGTTGACAGATAACAGGCTAATTTGGAGAAAAATTGTTGATGGGAAGTTAGTAACGATGTAACTTTTTCATGTGGTACTGTCATGATATCCTATAATATCCCTGAGAGTATATGTCAGGAATTTGATGATGATGAAATAAATCCAGTATAATCTGCAGAATATCTAAATTTAATAACAGCTAATAAATTTGATATGAAAATCAGCAATAAAAAAGACTTACAGCCATGAAAATAGGCAGGAACATTGAAAATATCATCTACATCCTGAATGGAAAATCTATAGAACAAGTCAAACATTTCAACTATTTTAGATACAATTTTTAGTTAAAGAATTAAATATGGAAATAGACATCAGAATTAGCAATGTTGGTATGGTAAGAACTAAATAAATTTATATCGAATAAGAGAAAAATTAGTCAAAATGCTAAACTATTTGTATATATGGCATTCAAACCAATTAACTTTTGGTTCTGATATCTAGGTTATTAAATATTAGGCAGTAACTGTTGATCAAAGATTGGAACCCATGGATATGAGAGTTCTTATGATTAGGAAAGTGAAGAGATGGAATCGTTTGCAGAATCAGATTAAAAATGAGGGTATCATGAATGGACTTGATATTTTTAGCATTCAGGAATGTGAACCAAGTTGTTTTTTTTTTTTTTTTTGCTTGGATGCGAGAAAAAAGATCCAGTGGAAGACAAAAATATAACAGTGAGCAATATTGGAGTCCTGAAAGATAAAATTAATTTGGAGGAAAATTGTCGATATGAAATTAGTAATGTAAGCTTTCATGTTCTAGCTTACCTTGAACTCCCCTCCCCTCCAAAGGTACAGATAAGCTTAGGTGTTGATGGTTATTCATGACTTATCTTTAACAGTATTAACAACAACAAACAATTTTATCAAAAGATGTTTTATTAACTGCTTATATTTTGCTGAATATCAAATCAGCATCATCAAACTAGTATACATGATCTATCCTCCCTACACCCCATAGTCAATAGCATAGATAGTCCCATGTATAAACTGGCCCAACAGTTAGCCAAGTCCCTTGCACCCTCCTACTGGCAACTCTACTTTTGTTAAAAAAAAAGTCCATTTCAAAACACTAGCTGAAAATTACATTCTTAAAAATTCACATAATGGTTAGTTTTGATGGCACCTCTTTATTTACCAATGTACCACTGATAAACACCCTTGATTTGATCGTCTAAATTTCCCCCCGATATCTGTGAATTATTCATATTTACTATGTATGCAGGTTACTTTACATGGGAAGGAAAAATCTACAACCAGATTAATGGTACTGCTTTGTGTTCCCCTCTCTCCCTGCCTAGCAAACTTTTACATGGAGCACTTTGAAAACAAAGTACTTACCACAGCTACATACAAGCCACTAGTTTGGTTATGCTATGTAAATGATGTGTTTGCCATTTGGCTCCATGGACACTTTGGATGCGTTTATCACCTACCTAAATAGCCAACACCCCCAAAATCCACTTCACTGTAGAAAAAGAATCAAATAACTGTTTACTATTTCTTGACACACTAGTCACCCACCTTTCAGATGGATCACTATCTTTTTCCATTTACAGAAAAGCCCACCCACACACACATAGGAAGATACCTACAATCACGTCATCATCATCATCCAGTCCAACAGTATGGCATTTTAAAAACACTTACACACAGAGCCATTTGTTCTAACGATACAGCTCTGTCCAACTCAAATATCTGCACCATACGTTCTTGGCCAACAGCTACAGTCCCTACAAAATAGATAAAATACTCAATAGCCACATTACCATTTCTATTTCCTATGTCAGAGGTACATCAGAAAAGATAGCCAAAGTACTGATGAAACATGGCCTTCGCACCACATTCAAATCTCATGTTAAACTAGCAACTCTGATGAACTTGGCCTACTATGGGCAAACAGGAAGATCAGTTAACATCCGCCTGGAAGAACATAAAAAATATATTTGCTACTATGACTATGACAAGACTAGCAGACCACGCATTGGACACTCCTTCACAGGATTAGATGGAAGAAAACGAATGTGCTGTTTAGAAGTCATTATAGATCTGAAAGATTATTTTTTGAGTCAGCCATGACTTTGAATAATTCTTCTAACCTAAACAAACAATTGCATTAATTTGCCAGTAATTTGAAGAGACTGTTATTGTAAGAGCAACTCCCACATAGCTGTAATTCGTGTGTAGAGGCTTAAGTGCTGTGAGATTTTTTTACAACACTCAGAAAGGATTAAAACAGAATTTAATACTTCCTATATTTCATTCTGGTCACTAAGACATCTACGGGGATTGCAAAAACAACTAATGTAACATGAACACAAATATCTTACAATACTAAGCCCAACCACATGGGTGACACTAAAGTCCTATCTAGGTGGAGCGCCCTCTAAGGGCAGTTGTAGGTGGCCTGGAATGTAAGGTGGGACCTCTGGTGATGAGTGTTTCCCAAATCTTTGGAAGCTTAATGCAACCGTATTTATTAAGATTTGGTTGATTTCTGAGAGCTGCTGCTTCTAAGAATAGTCTCTCTTTCGTGAATTTGCTGTGGTGGAGCATGGTGGTTTTCTTCCATGATACCCTGTGGGTGGTGTCCAACACATGGTCAGCCAAGCCTGAATGGCCATAGTTGTATTTAACGATGTACGACTTGTGTTCCTCCAGGTGGATGGATGCTGATCTGCCTGTCTGTCCAAAGTACGCCAGCTTACAGGAACAGGGTACTTTGTAAACTCCAGGCAGAGAGAGAGGAGAGAGCTGATCTTTCGTAGAATGGATAAGGGTAGCAAGTTTACAGTGGGGCTTATATGCTGTGTGTAGGTTGTACTTTTTTAGAATCTTCGCTATTTTTTCGGATGTACCATGGATGTACGGTATGGTGATGGCATTTTTAAAATCTTGTTGACGGGGAATGGGGGAGGAATTGATTATTTTTTGATACTGTGATTGCTGTAGCCATTGTAGAGGAAAGTGCTGTGAGGGCAGTTCCACTGGAACAAAGATTGTGGGCTCTCTTGGTAAGAGTTTTAATAATGCCATATTGTTGAGAGGGGGGGGGGAGAGTTTGTGAATGTATCTGCCTGTGTGTGTGGGTTTTCTGTATACAGTGAAAGCAAGTGTATCATTAGGCAGCCGTGTAACTAAGGTGTCTAGGAAGGGTAAACAATTATTCTTTTCCTTTTCCATAGTAAAAAGGATTCTTGGATGTAGGCTATTGAAATGACTGAGGAAGGAGTCAAACGTGTCTGGGCCATGAGGCCAAATAGAGAACACATCATCTACATATCTTAGCCAGATAGAAGGTTTGAGTGTCACCCATGTGGTTGGGCTTAGTATTGTATGATATTTGTGTTCATGTTACAATTGTTTTTGTAATCCCTGTAGATGTCCTAGTGACTAGGACGAAATATAGGAAGTATTAAATTCTGTTTTAATCCTTTCTGAGTGTTGCAAAAAAAATCCATTAAGCCTCCAAACATAGCCGTAATGTTTTTTTTTTTACAACATTGGAAGGTGCCAAAAATAGGACTTTAGATCTTTTGTCCATTACAATTATATTATTTCATTTACTGTCACGTATACTAGCAGTATTGTGCTCTGATGATGCTGATTTGAAATTCAGGGAAATATAAGCAGTTAATAAAACATCTTTTGATAAAATTGTTTGGTGTTGTTAATACCATTCAAAATAAGTAATGAATATCAGGACTTGGACATACTAATTCAGTTCCTTTTTGGTTTATATTTCCATAGTTATTTCAAAGGAATTTGCATTTTAACAGACATTTAGCTGTCTAAATTCTTTTTCATTATGGAGGTTTAGGAAATCTACTGTATAAGGGACTGTATCTATATCCAAAAGAAAAGTGCAAATTTCAGTTTTGAATTTTCTGAAATGCAAAAGGAAATAGCTAGACATTTACAGGAAAGTGGTATTATTTAAAGATTTGATTTAGATCTGTGAAACCTGAGAGATAACAAGGTACAAAGTTTTAAAGTTAGGGTATGTGACAAATTTTCATCTTGCTGTAGATCATATCATTTGCACACCCAGGGAGGGGGCTAAGGGGGCCCTGGCCCCCTCCAAAAGAAAAAGGATAAAAAAAATACTAGAAAAATTTCCATAAATCTTTTCCTAATTAAAATTCATTTTTTTAAAAAAATTTGTTGTGTCATGCCTTCTATTTCTATGTTACTTATGAATTAGTGGTCACATATGGTGGGAATACCCTATAGCTCTTGGGAATATAGGAACGAGCACCTGAGGTAGTGCTCAGGTGCTCGTTTGCCCGAGCCGAACCAGAGGAGATCACTGGTATCATGTATTGGCGATCACTGCAAATGCTCAATCATAGCTCATATGCAATGCGTAGTGTGTATTCTCAAATCGTCTACTCAACTCCCCCCCCCCCCCCAAGATTAAATCTTGAGTGCTCGGTCCCCTCTAAGATTAAATCCTGAGTGCACCACTGGATCATATACATAATAACAAATGCAAGAATCTTTAAAGTCAGATTTCCTTATCCTGAAAAATTAACATTTATGTTCAGTTGTAACTTATGAGAGGTATGAGGTGTAGTGAAGAAAGAGAAATTGGCATATGGAAGGAGATTGGATTAAACAATAAAGCAAACCCTAGAGAATTCTATTTATGTTGCTAGTAGAAGAAAGAGTGAACATGGAAGGCTGACTTTAGTTTCTGCAGATGGAACATGAGCCACATCTGCTGAAGATATAGTGAAAATGTTCAATGAGTATTTTGTTAGTGTATTTCATTCAGGTGATTAAGAGTAGTGTTGAATAGCAGTAGATAGGAGGACAGAAGACTGATAGTTTCAGAGTTGGAAATGTTTAGAATATTAAGTAATCTTTATTAACTTTTATGGCTATTTTGCCCATTTTTCTTTAGTTTGTTCAAAATTATTCCTTCCTTATATTCTTCATGTATCTCTCTTTAAAACATCATAAAAGGGGTACTCCTAAAGAAAAATAGGCAAAATAGCCATAAAAATATTTATATAGAGAAGTAGCATGGACAATTTTCCAGAAATAATATCCTTAAGTAACCTTGATGTTAAGGCTATGGGACTGGAATATTACAGGAATATTCAAAAGAGCTAGCAGTGCTGTTGACTTGATTGTTCAACAGAAGTATATGACAACAGGAGCAGTCTCAGAAGAGCAGAAAGAAGGAAAAATGTTGCCACTACGTGAGGGAGAATCTAGGTCACTAGTCTTGGATTCCAAGAGAATAGAGAATCCAAGTCTATAGTGTGTGTCAGGTGTAGTTGTGAATGTGTTAGAGAGGCTGGTTAGAAACAGAATACAAACTTGACTGGATTGATGAGACTGAAAATCTTTTGAGAGAGCTGCATGGGTTTGTTAGGAGAGATCATGCTTTCATAACTTGGTTATATTTTATAATAGGGTGATTGGTGATGAACAGAGATGATACTTATACCATGATTTATCTGGATTTTGCTAAAACATTTGATCAAGTACTACATATAAATTACTGTTGAAACTGAGCAGGATGGATAGTCATTTGGTTACAACGATGATTGACTAATAGGAGCCAGCAATTGTGTGTGTGGGGGAAGTTACAGTACCACAGGGTTCTGTTATGGGAGCACTGCTGTTTAATTTATTTTATCAGTGATATATAAGAGGAGATATTCAGTTGTTTGGTGATGATGCTAAATTAGAAAGAGCAATATAAGGAATTTCTTATGTGATGTTGCAAGAGGATCTGAATAGGTTGGTGCTTTGGGCTGAAGAATGGGGATGTTATTTCAGTGTTCGCTCTGGCCAGAGAAGTAGAATGAGGTTTACCATATTGAAGAAACTCTGCTTCAGGAGGTGGAGGAAGCAAAGGATTTGGGGATCTTGATGGATGGTGAACTGAAGTTCAAGGGATATATATATATATTTCAAAAATTACCCAGAAAATGACCACTAAATGTGAAGAATGCTGACATATAGGGGAGGTGATAGTTCCAATTAGGCTTCATTTTGGATTTTTGTTCACAGATCTAGTCTCCTGACTATATTGAAAATAAGGAAATATTTGATGGTATAGAGGTGAATAATTGACTGTCTCTGGACTAGAAAATTTGAATACGAGGACTGATCGAGGGAATGTGGTCTACTGGCTTGGCAGATAGTAGGAGGGATGATATGATTGATATAAGTTGGTGAGAGGAGCCTGTCAAATAGATACAGAAGAATTATCACTTAGGATTGGTCATGTGAATAAGGAAATGAAAAGGAGATTTTTTGCTCGGTAGGTGGTGAATGAGTGGAATGCTTGTTGGAATGTGTGGTGAGTGCTCCAACATGAAATGGCAACGTATGATAGATATTATGGTATGTGTTTTGATTGTGCAGTGAGCATTTGGAGATTCCATGGAGGCTTGGAAACAACGCTAATACTATTAGCAGTAGTGTTCTTTTTCCCTTTTGCTAACCTCTATATTAGAGAGACCATATGAAAATATAATTATATAGATAATACTATGTTTATTTTAAAAAATAATGATCAGTTTCTTTGCTTTATTAGTTTACCTTTACTGTAACAATTGCTTGTCCAAAATTGCTGCTAACACTTTTCACATTCCAGATAATTTCCTTTCAAAATGGTATACAGTATTGGTGGCCCATTCTTAAGTTTATTTCTGAGTTTGCTTTGAATTGCAGGTATTACTTGATTGGTACACCTCCAGGGAGTTCTTTCTCTCTCTGTTGACTTCATAAGTAGTTATTTATGAACTTGTGGCACAGAAGTAATATGCTGTTAAATGTGTTTTGAACTTAAGGGACACATTTGCTTGAGAATATTAGTTCAAAATTCTGTTTTGGATGAATGCAGATCACATCCTCACCAAAAATATAGCTTAATTTTATCTGCATTGGTTTTTAGAGTTCAGATAAAATTAATCTGCATGAGCTTTTAATATATTAATTTTAAGAATGTTTTTTCTTTTCTCCCCCTCTCTTATTTGAGATGAATTTCTTGCAAATGTTACAAGATAGTTTGTAACATTTTGATATTTGTTACATAAAGATATTTTTTAATTATGTCATAAGTGAACCATCAGTTAGTTTAAAAAAAAAAAAAAAAAAAAAAAAGAAAAACGGATGATTGTGCTTGCAGTGTATGTTGTAGATTTGAAGTTTCCAAAAGTATAAAAATAAGGGGGGGGGAAGCATTTTGGCCAATTGGCCAGAAAACACATGATTTGGAGACAAAATACTGTTCGGTAGGCAATGGATAGCTGTTATGTGAAGTGCCCACCTACAATGAGTCCTTGAACTCTTGGAGGTGTCACATAATAATAATAATAAAAGGAGGATTATGTACATAGAAATATCATGGAGGAAATTATACTTTGAGTTACATGTGCTGCTGTGATCAATGTATAGCATAATTATATGATCAAATACTCAGATTCTATTTAGAATAACATTACTTCATGGAAACTGATCTTATTCTGTATTAAGAGAAGAAATACTCTTAGGAAGCGTCACTGGGAAGCAGCAAATTCTGGTTGGAAAAACACTATTAAGAGTAAAATTGAGATCTGTAGAATATTTCCTGTAATTAATAGCTGAATTATCATTGGTTGTAGAATTTGGTTATCATATATCAAAATTAAATTCAGACACACAAGATTTAAAATAACAAGCGGTTCCTTGATTTTATGGGTGATTGGTTGACAAGCTAAGCTGGTTCAACAAAGCTTGATCATTTGTTAATTTTAATTTCAGTCAACTTGTAAATAGGGGGGTGTAAATTATATACTCTTCTTATAGATAATGTTAGTGGTACTTCTGGGATGGAAAGATTTTTGGGTATCTGTCATAGTTGATAAAAATTTAGCCTGCTGATTTATTATAGGAAATAGTTGATGTTGATACACGAGCATTTCAGTAATTTAAATCAATTATTTTGATCTAAATATAATAGATTGTCAGTGAACAAACAATTTGCTGGATAGAATAAATGGATTTCATATGACTGCTTAGTAATGTAATACAGTACAGTTGATGATAGGGGAGAAAAAATACTGCTCGTAACTTATTAATTAGAAGCCGAGTTACTTGGCTCTCTCAATTCTCACTCATCTTTACTGTATTACACTAACATCTAGCTAATATCTTTTGAAATCCATTGATATGCTACTATATTGAACTGTCCATTCACTAATGGTAATCTATTTCAGTCTGATTGAAGTGTTTGTTTTGACATATCATAAGTGCCATGATAACAAGCTTTCAGAAAGGTTGGAAAAGCACAAATAAAAGCATAACTTTTATTCAACATTAAATAAAATAGTATTCAACATTAAACACAAACTTTTTGAATGGCAGAATCAAGTAGAATGATTTGGGTAAATTTCAAAATGGGAAATTAGACAAATGAGACTGATTTGTGTCTGTGGTCACAAAGAATGGAAGTAGAGGAATTTTTAGTCATTACAGAGGGCAGCTGACATAAGGGAAAAAAAAAATTCTTTGTTATAGACATAAACATCAGAGTAAGAAATAGAGCAGACATAAATGTTTTAAGAAAATTTGGAAGTAAAAAAAAAAAAATGGCAGTTGCCTACTGAACTTCTATTTAAGGTACCATGTTCTAGCAGAAAGATATGCATGAAATTTACATGGAGAGAAGATACAAGAAATATATCATTGATTTAGGGGATTTGATATAGGAGATAATCACCATTTAGTTTTGAGCAGAATAAAAATTAATATCATACTGAAAAGAATAAGTTTTAAAAAGAATCAATCGAGCAAGTTTCATAGGTGAAAATGAAAGTGTTTGAAAAAAAAAAGCAAACTTTTGAAGTTCCAGAATCTAATGTAACTTAATGGTGGATTTACAAATTTAGAATGGGTTCTGGAAAAGAAAAATATTGTGAAATCTATTCCAAAAGTATAAAAATAAGGGGGGGAAGCATTTTGGTAAATTGGCCAGAGAACACATGATTTTGAGACAAAATACTGAGAGAATATAGAAAAAACCCTGTAAAATAGCCAAGTTATGTGTAAAAGTATCTAAACAAAAGTCATAGAAGAAGATTAGTAAGAAATGGAAGATACATATCATGAAGTTGGCAAAATATTCTGGAGGATATTGAAAAAGCTTAGAAATGGAGGAAAGCATAAAAGGAATCTGACATGAAAACCAAACAGTGGTCAGAAATATTCAAGAGAAATGTAGTCGAGAAATTCATTTTACATCATTGCTTGAGGTTGCAAATGCTATCATAGATCAAATGTGGAAAGACTTAGCTAGAATAGTTACTTGCCAGAAATGTTCAAATGTACGGGTATGAAAGTTTTACTGTGAGCTATGTTGCACATTTTAGAAGGTTGAATTCTACTAGCATTCTCCAGCATGCTAAGGAAGATAAAATCAGATTATGATAAGAAACTAGCCAAACTGGTTAAAGGAATTCTTAGAATTCTTTCATTACATTGCAGGTAAGAGGAAGAATAACCTTAAGGAGTGCTGAAGGTGATGTGGTGACAGTAGCAGATAAAGTAGTTGAGTTACTCAGGACCACTTTGCAAAGGTATGTCATCCAAGTTAGGTTACTGCTTTGACATATGTGACAGAGAATGATGTGGAAACAGAGGTGGATGAATTGGGGATTCTTAGTATATTGCAGAATCTCACTGGAAATATGGCTGGGATTGGACAGGATATTAGTTTGCATTTTACAAGAATGTACAAAATGAATAGGCTCTTTAAGTCTCAGCTCTGGTAGAGTTTCAAGGGAGTGGAAAGAGGGAAAAATAATTTCTTTGTATAAGGGAGGCTCTAAGACTGCACTAGCAAATTATAGACCAATCAGTATCTCAGGAGCAGTGGTAAAAGTACTGGAAAAATTGGTCAGAAAAGGAATTCAAGAATGGATGGATAGGAATATCCATCCATTCTTGGATGGATATTGTTGTCCATCCAAGAATGCCATGTTGTCCCTCAGATACTCTGAAGGACAACATGGCTTTTCAGTCAGTCATTTTTTAGTAATTTATTAACTTTATAGTAGTGACAGCTGAGTTTGATAAAGGAAATGGCTACATGTTGATTCTGCTGGATTTTGCAAAAGCATTTGACAGATGGGGATGGATATGACACTGGTTATGTGGATAAAGGAGTGGCTGATGGACAGATATCAAAAAGTGGTATATGGAGGAGCAGTATCCAGGCGAAACCATGTGGCTAGTGATGTGCCACAAGATTCTGTGCTAGGACCATTGTTGTTTAATTTCTAGATGAATGATCAGGAAATATTTTGTTTGCTGATAATGCAAAATTAAATCGAGTAATAATTAATCAAGGCAGTGCAGGAGCAAGGAGCATGCAGGATGATTTAAATAGGGTGTCAGTTTAATGTGGAGAAATGTATAGTTACGTATTTTGAGTTAATTGGATTACATGCTGTGTACCACATTGATGGAACTGTACTCCAGGAAATAGATGAAGCTAAAGAGATTTGGGGGTGGTGGTAGATAGAAGGTTGATGCTTAGAGGACATATTGCTAAGGTTTCCAAGGTAGCTCTTAAGATTACTTGGTTATTGAAGAACACACCAACAAGTAGAGAGATAAGGAAGTTATTCCTCTTTATAAGGCCTTGATACATCCACATCTGGATTATGGGAGTGGCTGATGGTTTCTTGAGGATGAGGAAATGGTGGAGAGGATTCAGAAGCGAGTGACCAAGACGGTGAGTGGTCTGTAGAATGTGCATCTTATGAAGATGGATTGCAGAAGTTGGTTGATAAGAGAAAAAGAGGGGAAAAAATTTCCCATGCATCAATCCTATAAAATCCTTTAAGAAACTTAAAAGGTTTATAGGATTGATGCAGGGGAAATATTTTGACACTTGGCTAGAGGGGACAGAATTGGTCATCCCCAGAAGTCGAGTAAAAGAGTTGATTAGTAGTGGTGTGAGGACTAGATTTTTCACTTGGAGAGTTGAAGGAATGGAATGGGTTACCAGAGTCAGTTGTGGATACTTTGTCTATTAATAGCTCAAGGAGAGGTATGATAGATTGTGTGGATAATTTGGATCTGCGATGAGTCTTCAGACTCCATAGAGGTGCTCATACAACAAAAATGACGATTAATGTAGAGCTTTCCCATCTGTTAAAAGAGAAATAAAACCATATGAGTGAATTAGAGAAATTTCCCTACCGAATATTCCAGGTAAGATTTATGCGAGCATCCTTGAAAGAACAGGCTAAGAAATATGAAAGAAAAACTGGAGGAAGAACATGCTGTTGAGGCTGAAAAGTTATGATCAGATTTTTAACTTTAAGACAGATAGTTAAGCAATCATAAGGTGCCAAGAAACACCGTTCAAGTGCTACAAGGTGGTAAATTGGACATTATACAAAGAAACACAGACTCTGCACTGAAGTTTTAAGTGTTCAATTAGAACTGAAGAATGTACAAGATGGATTTGATATAAAATCAGGTGATAGGAGAATGTTGCAAGTCATCCCAGAATAGTAGATATTGCACTTTTTATTTACTGATAATGTTATTCTTCTTACTTTGGTATGAAAATTAGCAGTAAAAACACAAACTGTGACAATTGACAGGAACATGGAGAACATCAACATTGTTCTTGATGGACAACTTATAGCACAAGTAAAACATTTTCAGAAAAAAATTTTACTGAAGTAGCAGATTAAATTTGGAAAGATACTAATAGAATAAGGAATGCTGGTATTCTGTGGAATCTAGTTGAATAAATTTATACAATAAAAGAAATTAGTCAAAATACTAAACTAGTCACCCTGATTTGAGAGTTTGGTTGTAAATAATACATCTGAACAAGGACTAGGAACTCGGAGAGAAAAATTAGGGTAGAAGTGAAACAGATGGCAAATTCATATTAAAAATGAAGATAATGTTAATATGAAATTGATAACAGAAAGTGTTAGTAGCGAGAATGTTGCGAGGAAAATGAGTGCACGTTCGAAAGAGAAGGATGGTGTGAAAGAGAGGCAAAAAAATGTTAAAAAATCTTTAAAAAAGAAAATAAGTGATTTCAAAACTGTAATGGATGGTTAAAAGGACTAAAGTGAGGTGAGAGTAGTGGAAGGAAATGAAACTGGAAATAGTGTGATGCAAGATTCCAAAGTTGAAAAAATCGAAAGAATGAATGATAGGAAAGTTGGACAATGATACATGGACCGAAAGTACCGAAACTCAAAAGAATGAATGAGTGAAAGTAAGAAGAGGGGATTGAGAGTTAGAAAATTAGAGAGAATGTGATGTGAGATTCGGAAGTTGAATTGGATTGGATGAGGCAAGATTTCATTCAGCATCTATGTTTATTCATGGATGAATAAACATGGATGCAGAATGAAATTAAGAAAATTAGGGTAAAAACGATTAAAACATCATGATGGCACGAAAGAGTTAACGAAAGATGAGCATGTGGGGTTGTATGGTGACTCCATTATTAAAGGTGTACTGGATGTAGGATGCACAAGGTATGTTTTCCAGATGGTAAAATGAGTAGAATGATTGAGGCATTGGATATGAGGAGGGAGCGAGCAAAGGAATTGATGGTTTTAATAGGTATGAATGATTTGACAGAAGACAGAGAGCACGTCAGAATGGATATCAGGAGGCTGCTGAGAAGGATAAAAGAGAATAGTGTGACCCTTTCTTTTAGTGTTACACGGTGATCAGCATTCATTTTCGAAATTATGGATTTTGCAACCGTGTTGTAACTAACTCTTTTTATTATCCCGATGTTTCGATCTTCATATCAAGATCATCATCTGGAGCATATACAAGACAAGCTGAATTACATTACAAACTGTAAGCTAGAGAAACAATAATTTGATCACATGTTATTCTACTGGCATGACCTCTAGCGGGAAAAAAATTATAAATCAAGCTAGTTTTAATTTAAGATAACACGAATAAACATTTTTTCTTATAGATAGTTTTCTTTCAGTAACATTGATGTCCTATTTTTAGTATTACAATTGTTATTTTTGATTTAGGATCCTGGATTTACTACAGTCCTGTTTATAGTTCTTCTTAGAGAGGAAGGAAGGTTCCGTGGGTCGAATATATGCCTTCCATATGTATGAGATTTTTAGACATTCATTATTGTTGGGGTGGTTGATAATGATCTCACAGACTTCCTTAAATTTGCGAATGGATATCATGCCATGTTTTGGTGTGATGTAGACAACTAGTGCTTTTTCCATTCAATTCTATGTAAGGTGTTCAGGGCATGATCAGAAAGGCCAGCTTCACCATGATTATTATATTTAATGTGTCGTTTGTTCTTTTTGTCTAATAGGAATTGTGCGTCCTGTTTCTCCTATATATGGTATATTACAGATGCAATGAATACGGTATACTCCAGGGTGGGCCAGCAGGGGGAGTCGAGTCGGTTTTTGGATGAGTTGAGTAAGCTCATCATAATTTGGCAGGGGGTTTAAAGGCTGCTTTGAGGTTGTATTTTTGTAGTACTCTGTTTATTTTGTGTGATGTCCCTTTATTGTAGGGAATGGTTATTGTTGTTGTATGACACCTAGTTTTTGTGTTGGGTGGTGATGGTAGGAGTTTGTGTGTATATATTGGCCAGTATGTGTTGATTTTCGGTAAACTGCGAAGGAAAGATTACCAGAAGGAAGACGTGTGACAAGTGCATCTAGAAACGGAAGTGTGTTGTGTTTTTCAATCTCAATTGTGAACTGTATGCATTTATGTAGTTTGGTTAGGTGGCTAAGGAATGTGTCTCGCGATCATGGGACCAGATTGCGAAAACATCGTCAATGTATCTAAGCTGGACTTTGGGTTTCAAAGGGGAGGAACCTAAAGCAAGTTGCTCAAAATGTTCCATGTAAAAGTTAGCAATGGGGTGGGGGGTTTAATGGCGAGCCCATGGCTGTGCCTTCTTTTTGGAGGTAGAAAGCTTTTTGCCATACAAAATAACCAGAACGTAATACATGCGCAAAGAGCGCCATGATATCTGGAGGGAATTTGTTCTGTAAAAGAAGGATTGTGTCATTGATTGGGACATTCGTAAAGAGGGCAGAGACGTCAAAACTGACTAATAAATCATCTTTTTCTAATGTAATGTCTTTGATGTTTATGAAGTGTTGTGTGTTTTTGATATAGGAGGGGGAATGACCTACCAACTCCTTGAGTGTTGCTGCTAATTTTTTGGCTAAGTGATAAGTTGGGCTATCTATCCCTTCAACTATAGGCCTTAGCAGTGTGTTTTCTTTGTGAATTTTCGGTAGTCCATAAATTCTTGGGGAATGAGCGTAGTGCAGAAATAGTTTTTTGACCCACTCCCGTGCTGGCCCATCCTGGGGTATACCATATTCATTGCACCTGTAACATACCATATATAGGAGAAACAGGATGCACAATTCCTATCAGACAAAAAGAACATAAATGACACATTAAATATAATAATTATCTGATCGTCCTTTCTGATCATGCCCTTGAACACCTGATATAAAATTGACTGCAAAAGCACCAGTTGTCTACGTCACACCAAAACATAGTATGAACGCAAATTTAAGGAAGCCTGTGAGATCATTATCAACCACCCCAATCTGAACAATAATGAAGGTCTAAAAATCCCATACATATGGAAGGCGTATATTCAACCCACGGAACCTTCCTCTCTAAGAACAAATATAAACAGGACTGTAGTAAATCCAGGATCCTAAATCAAAAATAACAATTGTAATACTAAAAATAGTTACTGAAAGAAAACTATCTATAAGAAAAAATGTTTATTCATGTTATCTTAAATTAAAACTAGCTTGATGTAAATTATAATTTTTTTCCCACTAGAGGTCATGCCAGTAGAATAACATGTGATCAAATTATTGTTTCTCTAGCTTACAGTTTGTAATATAACTCAGCTTGTCTTGTATATTTGTATATGCTCCAGATGTTGATCTTGATATGAAGATCAAAATGTCTGGATAATAAAAAGAGTTAGTTATAACACAGTTGTAAATTCCATAATTTCGAAAATGAATGGAAGAATAGTGTGACAGGAAGAGTAGTAAGCGTGTTGCTTAGGTATGACTGTGGTGAGATGAGGCAGAGAGCAAGGATTATGAATATGTTGGCTGAAATGTGTGAGGAGAGGGGAGTACAGTTTGCTAATGTGTGGAATGAGTTTGAAGGATGAAGCGAACTGTATGGGAGCAATGGACTGCATTTGAATGGTTATGATGTGAGTCGCTTGGAGAGACTGCTGTTAAGGTAGAGAAGTGAGTAGAGAGAATGAAGCAGATCAAGTGGGAAGTGATGTGGAAGACAGGAGAGAATGAAGAGGTGGTTATGAATGGGGAAGTGAATGGCATGAGTTTAGAAAATGAGAGAGGTGTGCAAGAGGAACAGGGAAACGTGGAGGCTCAGGGTGGACATGGATGCACAGCATGAGAAAGATAGATGCTCCAAGAGGATGTGAGAGCATGTGTAGACAGGAAAGGAATGGGATGACCTGGGATCAATAGGAAACAGTTGGAATTGAAGAGGGTTCTAAAATGAATTAGCAGAAAGGGAAATGGCCCCAGTCGAGCATGGAGAGATCACATCGAATGATTGATGTCAGTGGAACTAGCTGTAGATCCAGAAATGAGCTGTTGTGTTTGTATACAAATACTAGAAGTATAAGAAACAAGGCAGATGAAATGGTTGCACTAATTGCATCTGTTTGCCCAAAGATTGTTGGAAGAGGACGACATCCTGACAGGAATAGATGGAAGGGTATGATGTGTTTCGTGAGGATAGAAGGGGTAAAAAGGGAGGGGGGAGTACTATTAATGATAGAAAAAGAGTTATGTCCATACAAAGTACAGATGCAAGAGGGGAAATAGTTCCAGTGGTTTTGAGGCGGCAGTATGGTGTGAGATAGAGGTGAATGGAATCAAATATTTGGTTGGATGTTATTTTAGACCAGGTAATGTGGATGGTGGTGATAATGAAATATATGATCAAATTAGAAAAGCTAATAAGAAAAGGGTGATCATTATGGGGATTTTAATTATGGCAATATAGACTGGAATGATGAGTTAGCAACTGAAAGTAAAGAAAATGGGTTTCTTGAGTTTTTGAAGGATAACTACCTCAGACAGTATGTAACAGAGCACAATAGGATTGAGGGTCTTGGATTTGGTCATCTCATCAGAGGATGTAATTATAAATGAGGTGTCAAATTATTCCCCAATTGGTGAGAGTGACCATGAGGTGATTACCTGGGTGGTTACCAGCAGTGTGAGGACCTCTGTGAGAAAAGGGTATACGTGGAACTACAAGGGGATGATTATGAAGAGCTCAGGAGACAGCTTGCAGGTGTAGCATGGAATGAGGAATTAGCTGGAAAAGAGATCAATGCAGCTTGGGGGATTTTCAAAAACTATCTAGTAGATGCAATGTCTAAATGTATTCCAAGTGTGAGAAGGTTAAATAAAGTAGGTGTGAGATGGATGATTAAAGAGATTCAGCATGTGATACAAAGGGCATTATGGAGACAGCATAAGAGAAGTGGAAATAACCAATTCCATTAGGTTTACAAAGACCAGGCAAGGAAGGTGACTTGGTTGGTGAGGTTAGCTAAAGTGAGGTATGAACAGCAGTTAGCTAATGAAGCCAAAAAGAATCCTAAGGAGTTCTTTCAAAATGTACAAAAGAAAGAATGATTACGGAGAATGGCATTGATTGGAGAAAATGGTATAAAGACAGCTGTTGCGGAGTGTGTTATAGGATCACCACGTATTCTGAAGGAATGTACCAGGGAGCTGATACCTGCCTTGACAACTCGCTCAAGTTCCTAAGGAGGGCAAGATTGTGGTACTTCATAAAGGAGGTGATCAAACTCAAGCATCAAACTATAGGCTTATCTGTGTGTCAGATGTTGTGGTTAAGTTGTTGGAGAAGCTTCTGAGAACTAGGATCCAGAATTGGGTTGACAACAATGGTATTATCTTTGATGGACAGCATGGATTTGCTGAAGGGAGGTCATGTTTTAGTAATCTACTTACGTATGACAATAAAGTGACCGCGTCCTTGGACAGAGGAGAAGGATACATAGTAATATACTTGGATTTCGCAAAGGCTTTTGATAGAGTACCTCATGATAGGTTGGCAGTCGAACTAGAGCAGATGGGGTTGGATATTAGATTAGTGCATTGGATTGGAGACTGGCTATCTGATAGGTATCAACAAGTTGTATGGAAATGGAGCGATATCCAGGAAAAGGAAAGTCACTAGTGGAGTGCCTCAGGGATCTGTTTTAGGGCCATTACTGTTTAACTTGTATATTAATGATATTGGTGAAGATCTGGATGGAGATATTCAGTTGTTTGCAGATGATGCAACGTTGGGAACGAACCATGAAGAGTTGAGAAGATGTTGTGGCCTTACAAGAAGACTTGAATAAATTGAGAGATTGGGCACAGAAATGGGGATGCGAGTTCAATGCTGCAAAATGTAAGGTTTTAAAATTTGGAAAACAAAGATGGAATGCAGAATTTATGCTTGGTGAGGATATATTGTTGGAGGTGGAGAAAATAAGAGTTCTGGGGTGATAGTGGATAAGGATCTGAAATTTAGGGGACACATAGCCAAAATTGTAAAGACAACACAAAGGCTTCTGGGAATGATGTGGAGGACACTGACTTGTAGAAGTAGGGAGATTCTTGTTCCATTGTACAAGGCTTTGATTAGGCCACACAAGAACTGTTGTGCCCAGATTTGCTCACAATAGTTCATGTGTGGCCTTCGTCCTGGTTTTCAGTAGGATGAAGAGATGTTGGAAAGGATCCAAAGGCGACTGACTAAGGTCATTTCTAACCTCTGGAATGTCGAGTATGAGGAAAGATTGAGAAGATGCAATTTGCAGAGTCTGGTGGACAGGAGGAAGAGGGGGAGATATGATAGAGACCTACACGTTGCTGAGAGGTTGTTATAGGATCAATGCTGGAGAAGTTCTACAGAAAATAGTGGAAGATCGGGGGAGAACCAGAGGTTATCCCTGGAAACTGTATAAAGAGAAAAGGAAATTGACCTCATTAGCATTCAAGAATATGTAATCAGAAATGTCTAATATTATATGGTCATTTAGACAGAATGGTAGGTTAACAGAACTGGTGTTTAATAGCAAGGGACGAAAAAAATTTCATAAAAAGACCATCATATAGATATGCCTTCAGTAGTGCATTTATAGACAAAGATGAGAATTAACAATATAGGAGACTTCATAAGAAGCTAATTCTTGTAGAAAGGCTTATACGCTGGTTAGACATGATAACTAAATACTTAAGGAATTGACAGTGTACACTAGAAATATAAATTAAATCAACTTTAATATATACTTTCCGATATTTCAGCAACGTGACGTTGCCATCTTCATGGGAACTTAAGATAAAGACACGTTGAGGTTAGATACACGCTTAACCTCAACAAATTTGGATGCATGAGACTGCCCCAAATTTAGGAAACATATATCAGAAGAACTTCAGCCCAAAGGCCAAGAACACCTAATATAGCCTGCCAGGGGCATCATCAGGACTTTAGGAAAATGGTAGCTTCCTCACTTCATTTCTCATTTGCTGTTATGTAGTACTTGCGTGCACGTGTCTTTATCTTAAGTTCTCATAAGAAGCTAATAATAATGTAAATTTATGTGATACTATTATAGCAGGAGATCTGTTGTTCACACACTAACCATTATTCACGAAATGAATATCATACCTCTTTATTGAACTCATTCACAGTCAAAGTGTTAGTTATGATAATCAATTATCCTGTCGGCTGTGCCATTGTTATTTATATATGTATTTTTTTTTATACTTCCCTCTATAGTATATTAACTTTTTAGTCTACCGGCTGTGCCTTTGTTAATAATTATACTATATACTTATGAGGTGAAATATTATATAAATTTCTTTTACTAACAATTATTTTTATTTTGACTCCGAGTGTCCCTATATGTTATTATATTTGCACAAAGAGTTCACTCCAATTGGTGCAATGACTTTAACTCACTCTTTCAGAATCCAACTAATCATTGACTCAATACCAAGTACAAAATAAACACATTTAATAAAACTAAAACAATATATATACACTTCTAGTAATAATACATAACTATAACTACAGATTATATGGATCCAAGGCCTTATTTAAAAATATAAACTTACTCTTAAGACTAAACACTTTTTCTTTCACAATCACAAAAAAAATTTCATAGTCTTTTTCTTTTTCTGTTAAGGCTCTTTTCCAGAGGTTATAGGGCTCTGTACTTCATTATCAGGATCCTTTTCATCAATCAATATAACACACAAAGTCTTCTTGACTAAATCCTGTTTTCCTTTTAGTAGTAATACTCATCAGATCAGGCACCTTTAATACCTAAAAAATCTTCTTAATCAATATATTTTCTAAACTTTCACTTTCAGGCATTCTTAATACTTATAAAACTTCCTTATCAATATTTTCTCTAAGAAAAAAACATTCACTTTAGAATGCAAGCAACAAGTTCTCCTTTCATTCACAATACTAAATTGACAGTCTTAACTTATTTCACCATAAAATACTTACAGTTTCAGGATTTCCTTTTATTCATTACTTATTTCTCCTTGAAACCTAATATTTCCACTATTCCCTTTTCGGAATATATTATGAAAATTCTTTTGACTGCCGCACACAAAAAATCAAGTTCCTTCCAACTTGAATATTCCTCGGCCAGTTTATAAAAACTTATAGTTTCAAGACTTCCTTTTTAATCTTTACTTATTCCTGCTTGAAACCTATTTATTTCACTATTCCCTTTTCGGAATACATTATAAAACTTCCTTTGACTGCCGCACACAAAAAATCAAGTTCCTTCCAACTTGAATATTCCTCGGCAAGTTTATAAAAACTTATAGTTTCAAGACTTCCTTTTTATTCTTTACTTATTCCTGCTTGAAACCTATTTATTTTCACTATTCCTTTTTCGGAATACATAATAAACAAGAGAGCGTTCGAAAAGTTTTTTAGAACACTGGCCGAGGAATATATTTAAGTTGGAAGGAACTTGATTTTTTGTGTGCGGCAGTCAAAGGAAATTTCATATTGTATTCCAAAAAAGGAATAGTGAAAATAATAGGTTTCAAGAAGGAATAAGTAAAGAAATAAAAGGAAATCTTGAAACTGTAAGTTTTTAGAACACTGGCCGAGATATATTCAAGTTGGGAGGAACTTGATTTTTTTGTGCGGCAGTCAGAAGGAAATTTCATAATGTATTCCGAAAAGGGAATAGTGAAAATAATAGGTTTCAAGCAGGAATAAGTAAAGAATAAAAAGGAAGTCTTGAAACTATAAGTTTTTATAAATTGGCCGGTAAATATTCAAGTTAGAAGGAACTTGATATTTTTTTGTGTGTGGCAGTCGGAAGATAGTTTATAGTGTATTCCGAAAAGGGAATAGTGGAAATATTAGGTTTCAAGGAGAAATAAGTAATGAATAAAAGGAAATCTTGAAACTGTAAGTTTTTAAGGTGGAATAAGTTAAGACTGTCAATTTAGTATTGTGAATGAAAGGAGAACTTGTTGCTTACATTCTAAAGTGAATGTTTTTCTTAGAGAAAATATTGATAAGGAAGTTTTATAAGTATTAAGAATGCCTGAAAGTGAAAGTTTAGAAAATATATTGATTAAGAAGATTTTTAGGTATTAAAGGTGCCTGATCTGATGAGTATTACTACTAAAAGGAAAACAGGATATAGTCAAGAAGACTTTATGTGTGTTACATTGATTGATGAAAAGGATCCTGAAAATAAAGTACAGAACCTTGTAACTTCTGGAAAAGAGCCTTAACAGAAAGAGAAAAAGACTATGAACATTTTTTTTGTGATTATGAAAGAAAAAGTGTTTAGTCTTAAGAGTAAGTTTATATTTAAATAAGGCCTTGGATCCATATAATCTGTAATTATAGTTATGTATTATTACTAGAAGTGTATATATATTGTTTTAGTTTTATTAAATGTGTTTATTTTGTACTTGGTATTGAGTCAATGATTAGTTGGATTCTGAAAGAGTGAGTTAAAGTCATTGCACCAATTGGAGTGAACTCTTTGTGCAAATATAATAACATATAGGGACACTCGGAGTCAAAAAATAAAAATAATTGTTAGTAAAAGATATTTATATAATATTTCATCTCATAAGTATATAGAGGAAGAAGAAATAATATAAATAAAAATACACTTATAAATAACAAAAGTACTCGCGACCACCTCTGCCAACTCATTTCATCTATTCTTCACTTTACAAGCAAAAAATAGTCTTAACATCCTTGCTAACTACATCTTTATAGTTTCCAGAGATGGTTCATTATTCTCTCCCTCCCTGTCACATAAAAAAAAAAAAAATCTGTGTCATTCTTATAAAACCTCTTTAACAACTTATATGCTTCAGTCTGTTCTCAACCTTCCACAATCTTTGTCACTCACGCATCTGGATGCTCTCCACAACTTTTTTTATCCCCAGAATCTAGGTGACCAGATCTGTGTGCAGTACTCTAGATGTCTTATTAAAACTTTATAAAGGGGAATAATAATCTCACTATCCCCACCTTGTTATTTTGTTCTTTAACAACCACATAATGTGATGTGCTGTTTTGGCCACCTTTGCAATATGTCTTCTAAAGTTCATGTTCCTGTCCACAATCACTCCAAATCCCTAGCCGCATCAATTTCCTGCAGTTCAGTTCTGTCAGTGTAGTACACAGCTTGTGATCTCTTCTTCCCAGAGTGCATTGCCTTGCACTTGGTCATGTTAAATGCAAGTCATTTGTCTTTGTCCATACTGCCAGTCTAAGTCATCGTGCAGATCTCTACATCTTCATTGACTATTAGTGTTCCTAGCTTTGCACCATCAGTAAACAATTGGATATTTCCAGTCAGATCATATCCTTTATCATTATTGAACAAATTAAACAGAGTATTGAGCCCTGTGTTACCTGTCTTTTGCTGGGCTCAACTTTTCCATTAAACACTTTATCTGTCCATCAGTCATCCTCAAATCCAAATTACCAGCTTCATATGCATCCCCATTTGCTCCAATTTACAGAATTTCATGTGGAATCCTGTCAAATGCTTTTGAAAGTTCAGCAATATTACTGGTAAGCCATTTCCTTTATCCAACTCATTTGTCATTTTATTATAAAAAGTGAGCAAATTGCTAAGGCAAGACCTAACCTATCTTCACACAAACTTTGTTGCACCCCCTCATAAAGTGTATTACTATCTGCATAGTTTTGTCCATCCTGAATTCTTTTACCATTTTCTCCAGTACTTGAATCACCAGTCTATAGTACTGATTGGCCTATTATTTGCTACTTCTGGCTTGGAGCCTCCTTTATGCAATGGTCTATTTTATCCTCTTTCCACTGCATTGGTACTTTCCCAGAATTGAGGCTTAAATCAAACAGCTTAGTTAGAGGAGTTGCCAATTTCCTTGTTCATTCTCATAATACACAAGCTGATATGCCATCTAATCTCATGGCTATGTTCTCATTAAGCTTCTGCAATACTCTAAGCACTTGCAATTCTTCGGTCTATTCTCTTTTCAGTCAGTGTTACATTTGACATTTCACCTGGATGGAATTTTGCCTTTGCAAAATAATTAGTCAGTAACTCAACTATTTGGTGATCAGTCAGTAACTCAACTATTTGGTTTGCTCCTGTTACCTACCTCAGTTTTTGTTAGTCAGTCTTCCTTTTACTTACCATGCTACTAAAAAAAATTCTTTAGGATTTCTTTTGGCCTCATCAACTAGTTTCTGCTCATAAATAGCTTTGGCCTTCCTTACTGTACAGGTCATCTTTCTTGCCTGCACCATGTACTGCTCATGTCCTTTACCATTTTCTTTGTCTTCCCACAACTTTTGCTTATTATTCTGCAACTGCTTAATTGTTCATTAGATGGATGGATGCTATTTATCCATCTATTTCCTATTTGATTTATCCTTCTGTTTTTGGATATGCAGTGATACTGCTTTCATCATACACCCCTTGACCATCTCTTATCACGGCTAGCATTTCATCCTCGAAATTCTAATGATTGAATTTGCTGAAAGCTAATTCCTCAGTTTGTCATAATCACCTGCTTTGTAATTCTACGTATACTTATTAACTGAAAATTTTGCATGTCTGGTAATCTCCCAGGTTAAGATTACATCATTGATTTCCCCGAGAAGAGGGAGCGTGGCTATATTGGTAACTGCTAAGTTCTCTGATGCTCTGACCAGATCCACACTTTCATACTTCATGTCCTTTCCATTATGTGCTATTTCAAGTAATTATTTCTTAGCAGTTGTATAAATTCCAATTCCTTTCCTCCGTGTGACTATTCCTCCTTTCAATCTACGTCCCCATAGTTGAAATTTCTCGTAATAATTACTCAACCTGTATTCATGCCATTGCATGCCATCTACGCAGCAGTCAACTAATGTGTTTCATCCTGTTGGCCTCTGTTTCATGCTAGATAGCCTCAAATTTGCCAACCTGGTTTGCCAAGTAGTTAGCATATCTGCTCTCCAACCGACAGGCTGTAGGTTTGAATCCCACCATTGACATAAATGTTTGTGATTGTCTTTAAGTGGAATATGAATTTTATCACCCAGTGTAAGACCATCCTGCTTGTTGAATGCCTGAAGTGGCTTGAAAGAGGTCCATGTTTGGTCTATAGAACAGGGTTTTCAGACTATATTAAAAATAAATTTAAAAAAATATTATTATTCTACGATCCCCATGGATTTGACTCATCTAGGAGGTCCCTTTTGTCATACATACAGCTCATTGTACCTTGCCTTTCAAATTCTCTGCAAACACCACACTCTCAGGCAATGCATTCCAATCATTCACAACTCTCTATGCAAAAACCCCTGCTTTTCACTCCCTTGCTAACATCCCCCCCTTATACAGCTTCCAGGGATGATCTCTTGTTCTCTCCTGATCTCTCTCACCACTTGATGAAAAACCTCTTCAATGTTAATTCTATGGCAACCCCTTACCGAGTTGTATGTTTCTGTCCTCCTATCTACTAGACTTTGTAAATTGCATTTTCTCAACCTTTCTTCATATTCAACATTACAGAGATCAGAAACCACCTTAGTCAATCGCCTCTATAGCTTTTCCAACTAACATCTCTTCATCCTTTTGAAAACCAAATCTTTGCACAGTAGTCCATTTGTGGCCTAATTAAGGGCTTATACAATAGAATCAGAATCCTCCTTACTTCTACATGTTGATGTCCTCCACAACATTCCCAGAATTCATTGTTTTGCTCAGTTTTGGGAGATCACTCTTCCACTCACCTCTAGGTTGTCTTGGACTTGCACTACTCTGCACCCCCCCCCCCACTAAATATTCTAATTTACCTGAATTTGCATTTCAGAACCATAACTCGAACAATGCTTTCTCAAAACACCTAACTTCAAATTGACTCAGATGCAAATCATTCTGCCTTTACATAAGTCCATTTTCATCTCAATCACTATACATCCACAAATTCTATATCATTCCTCTTACATGACCTGTGTACAGACTCATTTGCAATCATAGCTCTTCATATCAGCTCTCTTCTATCATACCATGCAGTAGAATTGCAACGTTTGCTTGTAGCAGCAACTGTTTTATATTTTAATTTAGTATTTTGTAAAATCTTTTAAGGTATTTATCAGGAATTAGCAATGTTAATCCTTTTGTGGATTCATTTTATTTTATTTATTCACATGGGATTCTTCCATCATCCCATAGAACTAGTTGAGCCCTCCTAATGAGGGATTAAATATGTATTTTATGAATGTAGATCCATGTGTTCATGAGCTGGTTTGCCTGTTTTGAGGAACAAAAAACCAGAGTTTCTGGGTGAAAAACCCTCCATCTCGACGTGGGCATGGATCTTTGTGATTGTCCATGAAAATACTAGTGGTGGTGGTCGGCAGTAGATGGCATTGGTACAGATGATGAAAATAGTTGCGGTTGGAGATGGAGAGCTGTCTTCCTCGATGAGTCTGGACTCCCTGGAGGTGTTACGTAATAATAATAATAATAATTAAGTGACTTCATCTACCTGCTAATTTTAAATTGTTTTATTGGTAAAATATGTTCACATGTGAAAATTCTTTATTATAGTTGCTTTCTATAAGCTTAAGTTTTTATTATGTATAGTCTTGCAATAATTGCACTGGATATAGAAATGCATTAAACTAAGATTTAGAACATTCATTAACCAGGCATTATACTATATAAGCAAACCAATTTACTCAAAATTCAAAATGTTCTCTAATTTTTGTGACCCATACACATGAAAAACATTTTGTTCAGGTTTCCAGATTCAGTGTGTGTGTGTGTGTGTGTTTGCCTGCCTGCCTGATGATGATGTAATATTTATTATTAATGTTGTCTTCTCCTTTTTTTTTTGGTCTAGCAATAATTTGTAAAATTGCAAGCACTAAATGAATTTTGCTTAAATCCATGTAGTTACAAAAATCCATCACTGTTTGCACACAATTTCCCATTGACTGTACTGTCAAACCATAGACACTAAAAAAAATTGCTGACATCAGTGTCAATTCATCCACAAGCTGTATTAAATTGAAGTGGAGACAGTGGAGAAATTACTAAATGAAATAAGTGAAAAATATGATTTATCATATAATTTGTTTTTATGCTATGTTCAAAAAATTGACTGTAAATTAGAAAGTCTGAAAGCAAAAATTGTGTGCACTCCCCTTTTTGACTCATGTGCACAGGTTAGAGGTAACATTGAGAAGAGTGTGTGTGCACGTGCTGTTTAGTTTATCGTTTAAAAAGTTTTATGCTAGGTAGAAAACATGACATTTTAGCTGGATAATAATAAATATCTTTTACCTTATTTTCAAACCAAAGACAAATGTACTATTTCTTGCTTAATTTCCCCACACCATTTGTGTTTATAGCTAGTTTTCATTGGTCAAGTGAGTTTTCTCTTCATTAATTGCACGCCAAGTATTAAAACTGTTATTCCAGTAAATAAAAACTTCAGTAAAAAAAATTGAGTAATTTGATGAAGGAAATTTATTCATCCAGTTTTGATGGACTTCCAAGTTTTTGAAGTCTATTTAAAATTTAAAAAAAAAAAACAATAAAAAAAACATGTGGTATATTTGTAAGTCTAGTATAATCACCACTGTTTTACCTGGAATGCAAATTCAAATGGTTGAAACTAAAGATAGAACTCTGAGAGACTCCTAGTTTGCATCCACCGAGATAAAACAATTTCTGGATATTTAAAGTATGGCAATAGTGAGGGGGGGGTGAATCATTCTGGGAAATATATTATATAAATCCTTTATTTTATTGCTAACTAACAAAAATGGTGTAGTGTTAATAGGCATGAGAAAAGTTTGCCAAAGAATAGCTTTTGCTTTTGTGAATAATTTTTATTTATTTTTTTCTTTTATCTTAGATTTGTGACAAATCCAGCACAATTAAATGTTTCATTTAGAATAATTTTTATCCTGGTATCCTTGCTTTTTTAAGATTAAAATACAAGCATGTTATTAATTTTATTGTTAATATTAGTATATATAATTATGAATGACATAAGTGACTAGTGCTCACTGACTAAAAATTCAAAACATTCCAATATATTCATTAGCACACATGAAGACTTAAATTGCATGTCATTTATAACTAGTACAGAACATTATAATGGCTGATACAATACAGATCTTGTAGCATTAGTAACCACAATGCTATGGGATCATAAGCTCTTAAAAAGGAAGACATCTTTAGCATTAAATTTAGCATTATATTATTCAAATTTTGATCCTTTTGTCTTTTAGCAGTGCTGTGTATTTGAGGAGTCAGTATTTAAGGGAGTGGGGGCTAACAAGCACATTACCTGGGGATTTATTCTTGAGTCACTTTTATTCAATCAGCATATTTGGAGATATGTGAATATTTGGAAATGCTGAGAAGGGAGTTTTGTTTGATTGCATACAATACAAAGTTAGGAAAGGTAGGTTGAGCTGATGTGGAATATTTTAGCGGAGAGTTTAATATACTTGAAGATGAGAAGGGATGGCAGTCTGATAGGTTTAAGCACTGTCTTGCACTTGACAATTCAGAAATGGAGAGCTACTATAGTATTGGTGGGCAATTTTGCTAGAAGTTGAAGAGGACAAGGAATTTTGAGATAATCATTAATAAGAAACTGAAATTCAGGAAATGCCTTTAAGAACATGATCAAGAGATTTCTTTAATGGTGAGGATGTTCATAAGCACGCAAGAAAATCTAGTTCCATTATCTAAGTGATTTGGTTAGACAATCCCCTGCACTATCATATGATTTGAAAAATAGGAGTTATGATTGAACATATGAACAGTGGAGAATAACTTGCATGATCAGTACTACTGTGAATTTTTAGACATAGAAGAGGTGGGAATAAAAACAAAAGACTATCCATAGAAGTTGTAGAAAGATGTTAAAAAACAAATTTTTTTAAGCATATGGAATGCATGCATTTTTATGCATGAGTGGAATGCATTCTTAGTCAGGTATAATTGATATTGTAGCAGTATATAGAGATCCCCTGCAGTGAGCCTTGACATAATGGAGGAATTACAGTTGTAATAATAAAGTAGGCTTTGAATGCACTGTTTTGAATAATTTTCACTTAAAATCCAACTTCCTTACAAGTTTATATGAGAATATATGTACAGGATATTTCATAGATAATTAGTTATTTCATAAACAACTAGTATTTGCTTACCAGTAATACTTTATTTATATGCCTCTCTGTGTATATATTGTTTACTGTTACTTTGTTCTCACACTTAGGAAATGTTATTGTCCAATTTTAGGTCATGGTACTTTGTTTTGAGTAAGAAGCAAAGATGATTTTCATGTGCATTTCCAATTTCATAGGTATTTCTCTGAAGAAAAAGTAGTATATTAGTTATTTTAGATATTTACACCAGTATGAAAGATAATAATTTGATTTTCAATAAGTACTTTTTTCATTATATTTAAAACTCAGGGTTTATAATAAATATTAAATTTTGTTCTTTTATTCATGGTTCCAAAGTGAGCATAAATTATGGATAGTGATTGAACCCATACTTCAATTTTTCATAATTTATTAATGCTTCCTACTATTCTTGCTTCTTTCATGGTAGGTATTGCATAGCTTAAGTGGATTATTTATTATTGTTTATTTTTCCTAGTTACTGGAAGGATATTCAATATTTACAGGTATCTGTTTTTTGTGAATGATCAAGTGCTTTGATATTTTATCTCTGTTTAAAATTTACTCTTTAAATTATTTTGCAGTGTAGTAGTTTTCCAAAAACATTGAAAGTAATGGGTGCTGATGAATGGTAATGTATTTAGTGGTAATGGAATTTGATGATTGATGTCATCCTTTTGAATTCAGTCATTGATAAGTTATACTGCCATTTGATTCAGAAATATTATACAAACAACTTAAAATTTTTTTTAAAATTCTTATCCCAGGAAGCTAACAGCTTTTTCACTGTCATATCAGAAGTTATTCCTGTTTTTTTCCTTCCACTATGCAAAGGGATGTATCGGTAACCCCAATTGGTAGAGGATTAATGTCTTCTGAAGTTGTAGTGAGTGAGAAGGCATTGTTTTATTTCAGGACAACTTGTTATAATGTTAAGTTTACAGTATGAGAACCAGTATGTGAAACTTATCTTCTAGACAAAATATGCAAATGCTATTTGGGGTTTTGTTGATGATAGAATGATGTTGAACCTTCTATTTCAGAAATCTTGCTATTTACAAACAATGTCTGGAATATGTTCAACGATTTTTGAAATGTTGATCCATATTCATTTTCCCTAGGAAAAGATAACCTAGTTAACTTCAGTTACTCCAGCATCTCTCTCACAAAAAAAAAGGCAGAAATCTTGACAAATTCCCTTTGCTTAAATGATGGCTTTGAGAGAGAGAGAGAGAGAGAGAGGCTGAAGAACCAACTATAGCTACATAATAACTATTAATAACTTTTAACTATTAAAATCACATTTTACAAATTCCCTCCGCTTAAATGATAGCATTGCGAGAGAGAGATTATTATTGTATGGGCACTTCCATAGAGTCTGAAGACTCGCTGCGGGAGACCTAAATTATCCATACAATCTATCATGCGAGGTAGATCCCAAATGTTTCTGGCCTGACATACAAAATTCGCACCAATTTTAAAACAGTGCGTGACACATTGCAACATCTCTGGGGAGCTTAGTGTATCAGTTTCAACTCTTTACTTGTGTCATTCAGTTGGAGGCAGTTGATCACCCACCCACCCTACAGCCCACCAGATATAGCACCCAATGACTACTATCTCTTCTCGAAACTGAAGAAAGGCCTTTGAGGAAGAAAATTTGCAGATGATAATGAGGTTAAAGATGCAGTTTTTGTCACTTTTCAACATAATCTCCTTTTACTTTAACACACTTTTCACATCTTTGAATTAATATTCCTTGAAAAAATAGTCTGTAGTTTTGTCTGCAAAATGCCTAAAACTGCATCTTGCAGTTGTTTTTTTTTCTATCACTCTAAAAGCTATCAGGCTGGAAACTTATGGAACCACTCTCATACTTCTTCTTGAACCCATTAACATGTAAACCACTCACAACTGACTCTGGCAACCCATTCCATTCATTCACAAACTCCCCAAGAAAAAAATCTAGTCCTCGCACCCCTACTAACCACACCTTTATTCAACTTCCAGGGACAACCATTTGTTCTGGCCCCTCCAGCCAAGTGCTGACACATTTCCCCTGCATCATTCCTGTAAAACCCTTGAAGCAGCTTAAATGTTTCTGTCACATCTTCCCTCTTTTTCTCTTATCAACCAACTTCCACACACTCTCAATCTATCTCCATAGGGAACATTCCACAGACCACTCATCATTTTGGTCACTCACCTCTGAATCTTCTCCAGCACTTCCTCATCCCCAAGAAACTCAGGAGACTAGACTTGAGCACAGTAATCCAGATATGGAATCTCGATGGAACTTTGTTATACGTATGATTTTTTTGCCGGCCTGGTTGGCCGAGTGATTAGCGTGTCCACTCTCCTGCAAAAAGGCTGCGGGTTTAAATCCTGCCGTGGGCATGAATGTTTGTCATTGTCTGTGAAAATACTAGTGGTGGTGGTGGACAGTAGATAGCATTGGTGTAGAGGTTGAGTGGTGGAGACGGAGACTTGTAGAGTAGGTACCCTCCTTTGATAAGCTTGAACTCCCTGGAGGTGTAAAATAATAATAATATGTACTTACAAGGCCTTATAAAGAGGAATAACAACTTCCTTCTCTCTACTTGTTAACGTGTTCTTTAATAGCCAAGAAATCTTATGGGGCTACCTTAGCAGTATGTCCTCTAAACTTTCACACACTATCTACCCCCCCCCCCCCCCCAAATCTCTAGCTTCATCTATATCCTGGAGTACAGTGCCATCAGTGTGATACACAGCTTGTAATCTATTTATCCCAAAATGCATAACTTTACATTTCTCCACATTAAACTGAAACCCATTTTCTTTTGTCTATACTGACAGCCTTTTTAAATTGTCCTGAAAGCACTCCACATCCTTGATTAACTATTACTCTACCTAAATTTGCATCACCAGCAAACAACTGTATATTTCCTTTTAGGTTGTTTCCTATATCATTTATGTACAAATTAAACAGCAATGGTTCTAACACCAAACCTTGTGGCACACCACTAGTCACCTGGATTTTGCCTCGATTTTGTCCCTCCACATACACTTTTTGATATCTGTCCAGCAGCTACCCTCTTATCCACTTAACCAGTGTCATATCCATCCCCATTTGTTCTAATTTGCATAACAGAGTTCCATGTGGTATTCTGTCAAATGCCTTTGCAAAATCCAACAGAATCATCATGTAGCCATTTCCTTTATCTATCTCTGCTGTTACTCTATTACAAAAAGACAATAAATCACTAAGGCATGACTGACCCTTCACAAAGCCCTGTTGTCCTTCAACATGGGACAACATAGCTTTGTGACCCATTCACAAATTCTTGAATTCTCTTTTTGACCAATTTTTTCAGTACTTTTACCACCATGCCTGAGATACTGATTGGTCTATAATTTGCTACTGTAGCTTAAAACCTCCCTTATGCAAAGGAATTATCTTCTTTTTGCTTCCTGTGAACTCTACCAGAGCTGAGACTTTAAAGAGCTTTGTCAGAGGAATTGACAGTTCCTTTGTACGTTCTTGCAAAACCCAAGCTGATATCCCATCTAATCCCACAACTGTATTGAGATTTTGCAATATCCTAAGAATCTCCAATTCATCCATCTTTTTTTCCACATTAGTGTGGAAACTAACCTGACTAGGATGATGTACCTTTCCAAAGTGATCGATTACTCAGTAACTCAACTATTTTATCTGCTTCTGTGACCTCATGACTTTTTTTTCTTTTCTTTTCTTTTTCTTACTTGCCATATAACGAAAGAACTCTTTGGGATTTTCTTTGGCCTGCTTGGCTAGTTTCTTCTCATAATCTGATTTTGCTTTCCTTGCCATGCTGGTCACCTTTCTCTTTATATACCTTCCACAGCATTTTTTCTGCAGCTCATGCTTAATGATATTAGTCATCCATCTAACACTTACCTGATTAATCCTGCCAATCAGGATTAATCCTGATTAATCAATTTAATATGGCTTCCTCTAGATGACCCTTAACTATTTCCCGTGTGCTACTAGCATCCTTACCCTACAGTATTTTATGCCATGGCACAGATTTGAGCTTCTTCTAAGCTTGATGTAATCACCTGCCTGGTAGTTCCATGTATACCCTTTCTTGACAGAATATTCCTCATACCATCTCCCAAGTCAAGACTGCATGGTCACTTTCATCAATCAGAGGCAATGTAATCAACTTGGTTATGGATAGCTCTTCTGATCTTATGACCAGGTCCAATACTCCTCCACCCCTAGTCCCCTCCATCACATGCTACCTCAAGTAATTATCTCTTAATAGGTGTGTCAATTACATTTCCTTCCTGTCATGGTGATCTTTCTTCCTTCCACTCTATATCTCCATAGTTGAAGTTCCCCCATAATAATTGCTTGATCTGTACTCATTGTACTAATTTGCCGTTGCATGTCTTCTGTATCATCTGTGGAACTCCCTGGCCTATAACAACAGTCAGCTGTATATTTTTCAAGATTAAATCAATGAAACAACAATTGTTAAACATAAATCGAACTAGGTACAACTACATAATAGGAATTGCTCTTTTAACTATTAAAATATGATTTTAATGTAATTCATTCATATTTCATTCTAACCATGAGGGAAATTCATTTTTTTTATTTTGTTTTCATGAGTTATTGGTGATGAAGTTTGCATAATCAATTTCCAAAATTTTGAATGTTTCTTGTAAATTTGTAGTATTTATTTTTAATTGAAACAATGAATTGCACATTGGTGTCATGTTTATGGCCTGGTTGGTCAAATGGATAGCGTACCTGCTCTCCAACTATCTAGCTGAGGATTCATAAAAATTTTGCCCATCATGGGCATGTTTATGAATGACTTTAGGTGATAGATGAATAGCGTTGCCTAGTGTGAGATTCACCTCATCTCTCATGAGATGTGTGAAGTGGTTTAAAGAAAGTTGTGGTCTTTAGATCAAGGTTTGTGGAAATTTTAATCCTTCACCCATCCATAGTATTAATATACTGTAGGTTTGCATCTTTCAGTGAGTGAGACAGACAAAAAAATCCTACTGTTTTGAAAAATTTTAGGTGTTTCTGAAAGTGCATAACACCTTCAGATTTGATTTGTCAATTCATCTGTACACAGTAACTCTGCTATGGCTAGATAGAATTTAATGAAATTTTTGGGTGCAGTCTGTTTACTTTCATTCATATTTTTAGTGGAAAACTGCTCAAAGTGATAGCAGGACATTTCTTTTAGCTAAATGGAATTTAATAAAATTTGGTATTTAGAAGCTACCAGAATTGGTTAGATAATCTGAGTTTTATTATCATTTGAGGCCAAAAATGATATGCATTGTGATAAAATAAGTATCGAAACACAGGTTTAGAATTAAGCGCTAACATGTATGTTCTTGTCTTCTCATTGAAAGTATACTAATGATTTTTTTTCCCCTTTGTATTGAAATTCATTTTGTCTGTTGTCGGTGACATGCAGATAATAAAACAACAACAAATTACACGATAATCACAGTAATAAACTTCAATGAAAGTACAGTTTTTTCTATTGAAAATAACAGTACATCAGTGTGTAGAAACAAGCAAATCAAAGAACAGAAATACAAGGTACATACTACAATTGGGTTACCAATTAAAAATGATTGCAGTTAGCTAGAAATTGATATATAAATAATATCAAAACTATTTTTGAAGTTTTGAAGGAAAGTTATGAAGCACTTTTACATTGGCCTAACCTGAATTAGAATGATTCTCTCTCTCTCTCTATCCCAAATTTTTGAGAGATTCTCATTTTATGTAAACATCAAAAATAGTTTTAATATTATTTATTCATATAATATTAATTTCTATCTTACAGCAACCATTTTTAATTGCTAAATCATTTGTTGTATATACCTTGTATTTCTGTTCTTTGATTTGCTTGTTTCTACACACTAATGATGTACTGTTATTTTCAATATGAAATATCTGTACTTTAAAGTTTATTATTGTGGTTATCATGTAATTTGTTGTTTATAGTTATACCACAAATACCTTTTTAAAGATTAGATGCAGATAGGAACTTGCAGATTTTGAGTTATCACAAAATGCCATATCAGTTGCCATCTGTTTGGGACACTAATCAGATAGCTTCACTCAAAATCAGCTGCAGGTAATATTATCAATTGATATGTGAGGATACTGCCTTACTAAGAAATATACAGGAAGCTAACACCCTTGGCTGGCTGTGGGAAAATAATTAACAGCAATTCAGAGATACTATGAAGGATTTAGATTAGTAGTAGGATATAAGACATAAGATATAAGACACTGCATTTCTTCATGGAGTCTCACTTTCTGTGGAAGGATTGCCCATAAACGAAACATCAACCTTGACAGACAACAGACTGTCATGGACCAGTGTAGACTGCACTGGTCCATACAGGCTTAAGTTTGCAATACAGGATGCTGAATTATTATTATTATAATTATGGACTACCATGGAATCAGACTCATCGAGGGAAGCCTGAAACATCATGCTAAGCACTATCCAATATTTGCACAGCATCTGTAATACTTTGCTTTGAAATCATTCAGTCATGTCTCCCGCAACAAACTAAGGCAACCTGTTCCACTTATTCACCATTCTTCAAGAAAAAATTCTAGTTCTGACACCCTTGTTAACTACCCTCCTGCTCATTTTCCAAGGATTGCTCCTAGTTCTCCCAACCACTCCTTTTCTGAAAAATTTCCTTTGTATTAATCTTGTAAAAACCTTTCAAACTCTTCTCTAGTTGATAGTTATATCAAATGCTTGAGAATGGACTTATGCTCAAGTGCATTATCCCATTTGGTAGCAGAGGTGTGTAATAGTTTGGAAGTATTTCTCCTGGTATATGGACTTGCATTGTAAGTTTTGAAGGATATGTAACACCTTTTGGATACTTCACTGTTTCCTGAAACATCACTTTTATACAACACCTTTTCAACATGACAAATGGAACAAGTCATACTGCATGCTATTGTGACAATCTTTCTCACACCATATCACAGTAACACTGGGAGTATGACATGGTTGTACTGGATAAAGTCATGGGGTCTGTTCTATGAAACTGCCACTATCTGAGAAACATTGCCTAATTCAGAAGTGTTACATATCTGTCAGCATTCATCCTTTCACATATTAAGATCCAGATCAGCTGCAGACCAATACTCCTCGACCACCAAACTTCACTTGGAATGATGGATGCATTGCAATGTTCTTACTACTAGTGTAGTCTGTGCTGTTGGTTGCCATAGTTGATTTGACATGTACTATTCTATGGAGCTACTGTTCCATAGAAACTATGATTTGCAGTTCTTCACTTGATTTTGCTACTGACCTCACACTGCCATCCTCCATTGACTCCTTAAACTCATAGTTGATCATCGTCACATTGGACTAGAAAGATAGTCACATCAGTCCTTCATTGGTGTTAGCATCATGTATCTTCCTGTGGGTTTCTTGACTGAGGTGGCACCTTCACATTTTTATTGGGTTATAATATTACCTACAGTACCTCTTGGGTGATGCTTTTTTTAATGATGCATCCTATGATAAACACAACTTTCCATAAGTTCTCCATGCATCATTGATATACAGTCAACTCAGGAGTATAATCTTCAGCAACAGTAAATGAACTCGGAAAACTTATGGAGAGTATAGAATTCCTGATATATATATCATGTATGTACAGGATACTGTAATGGTAGTGTATGAAAAATTTACATTATTAATTTCCTGTTAACAATTTTCTTCTAAATCAAGTTATTTGTCAGGACACCAATATTGTCAGATCTTATATTTTGGTCTTCTAAAGCACTTCTAACTGCATCGATTCATTTTTTTATACTTTCTTACATATATTTCTTTTCAATATGATATTCAATTTTATTCTGCTCAAGATATTTCTTGCTATCTTCAATAAACAATGACACTTTTTTCTTATTCCTTCTCCTGAGCAGAAATCCAACAGGTACTTACCATTATTAGCTTTGTCCTTTTCTTGAAATTTTCTCAATACATAAGTGTACGTGGCAGCTTTCTAATCAACAAGCTGCAGGGTTGAATCGTGGTGTTGGTCACAGATGTTTGTAGTTGTCTTTAGGTGAGAGATGAATTTCATAGCCTGATATGATACTTTGCCCCCTGCCTACTAAGGGTCTGAAATGGCTTATGGACCAAGTAAAAAATTAATAAAAATACAAAAAAAAATAGAAAATTAATAAAAATAGGAAAAAAAGTCTTAGTTCACCTATATAGTATGAATCGGCCTATAGTATGAATGTACTGTAGGTTTACAAAAACTTTCATCGGTGGGAGCAAAAAAAAAAAAAAGAAAAAAAAAGCAGTTCACTGTTTATTTCCTACTTGGGTGTTTGCCCATATCACTCTACTCAATGCTACTTGCCATTCAAGATTATTGTCTTCATGTTTGGCATTGAAAACTATAGCTTCTCCTTTTTCATAATCATCATTTCTTGAATACAACATCTTGTAGTTATTTAGCAGCATCTCACCAGTTTTTCTCTTCATTTCAGTAACACCAATTATGTTGATGTGGTTACTTCTCTAATTGGTGTTACTGAAATGAAGAGAAAAACTGGTGAGATGCTGCTAAATAACTACAAGATGTTATAGTTGGTTCCCACCCACAGAAGTTTATTAGTAAACCTATAGTACATTTGTATTGTGCATGGGCTAAGAATTTTTTTTACCCATTTTTATAAATTTTATTTTATTTTTTTAATTTTTGTGTAATTTTTTATTTATTTCTACATAGTCCAGAAACCCTGCTCTAGAGACCAAACATGAAACTTTTTCAAGCCACTTCAGGTCTCCGATAAGCAGGTCAGTGCTCTCTCACTGGGAAATGAAATTCATCTCCCACCTACAGACAATCGCAAAAATCCATGCCCACAGCAGGATTTGAACCCGACCTGTTGGTTGGAGAGTAGGTATGCCAGCCAGGCCAGCTTATGTTCTCATGAGTGGAAAAGAAATTCCACTTCTTTTCTTGATACTGCTTATGTTTATGATAGCTATCTTGAATTATGCTAATATCGAGTTTGAATTTGTTCCATTAGCTGACTTTTTTGCTGTTTGCCACTGGTTCAGTAATGAAAGCAGTCGAGTTAGGCTTGTTTAACCAAGGGACACTCCCAGCTGGCATGGCTTTTCATTTTGTTGTACTATCATTGTCAATTTATTTAATCCTTTAAAGAATACATTTAGTCAGCTAAACCTAAAATTGCCAACCCATCTTGTTTGTTCAGTATTCAGGTATATAACTACTAATGGGACATACCACGAGACTGTGAAGATTAGATATTAGGTCAGAAGTTTCACATTCCTTAAAAGGCTATGTAGAGATCTCCTTCTAGTTATCTAGCTTGGACCCTGAAGCAAACCCACCTAGAAAAGGGTGAAAAGTATGACTAGATGTTCAGTAGCATGTGAGCCAAAGTATATGGAATTTGAATTTTTCTGAAATATATAGTGCTGTTCGATATTAATTTCAGCACAGCATGAGTTCCAGTTGCTGTAATAATGAATTATATACAGTATGCTGTTGTAAAATAACTTTTTATGACTGTCTTGAATCATTTTCATTTAACATTGCTTTATATTAAAAGTTTCATGTGAAGTTTGGGAATGAGCAGTACTTCATTATCATTATTTTTCTTCTGAAATAGTTTTTGGTCAGTTTTTTTCTCCAAGGAGAGTTAAATTATGTGTTGATATCAATACAGCTTATCATGATTCCCCCCCTCCCTTTGATGTAAAGGAATCTGTTTTTGAGAATTAAATTTTTAAAATTTAACAATTGCATGAAATGTGTTCCTAAAATTTAATACCCTTTGAAATATTTAAAATTTAACATTGGTTCTTGAAAATGTGTATAGATCCTTTTTCAAGAACAAATATCCTTTTGAATATGTTTTTCATGACATAAATGTATTGCATGTCATTTATGGAAAATATCTGTTATTCTCAGTTAGAGAGTGATCATGTGGTCTTGACTGGAAAAGGAAAGTGGGCTAGCATATGAAAGCAGGGGTGGCTCATGCATAGGCACTACAGAACTGCAGCACCCCCAATTTTTCTTGATATATAAATACAAATCCAACAAGAAACCAAACTTTTCGAAAATAGAAGAAACTAGTGGCGCCACCTGTTGTATCTTTTTGTTGTCGAAAGCGACAACCTTCATTAGTGTTGTGTCAACTGTTTATGACATTTGTTTCATTAGAAGTTGAGTTATAGTGCCAAGAGTGACGGTGTGTTTTGACCAACATCACGATATTCATGCCGTACACGACGAATTCTCATTATCAGTCGCTTCAAAACTTTGAGATAAAACTCACCATTGACCCTTGGGCCAGGTGGAACGAATTCTTTGTGGAATCGTAGAAACAAATCAGCATTGTCTTTACTTTTGACTTCTCCAAGCGACTTTTTTTCGGATGCCCCTCTTCTGGTGGTCTCCATTCAGCACTCTGGCGCTTCGTTTTGGACTCATACTCAAAACACCACGTTTCTCACTAGTGACGATCGTTTCAAGGAAGTTTGAGTCCTTACGAGCGGTTTTAATGAGGTCCTTGCAGTGTTCAATTCGATACATTTTTTGGTCGTCAGTCAACTTGTGGGGAACAAATGGCGAATTCAACTTATGAAGGCCCCAGCTCACGGTTAAAATGTTGTGCACAGTTGATTTTGGAATCCCCAATTCATCTTCAATCAATCTCACGGACAATTTTGGGTTTTCTTTGATGAAATTACGCACTTTTGAATGTTAACTTTGCTCAGTCCAGTTTTTGGATGGCCCAGCTTTTCGTCTTCCTCAAGCATCTCATGACCACTTTGAAATCGCTTAAACCATTCGTAAACTTGAGTATGGGATAAGCATTCATCACCGTAAGCTTTTTGAAACATTTGCTGCGTTTCGGTAAAACTTGACTAAGTTTAACACAAAAGTCTATCGCAGCTCTCTGTTCGAAACTCATTTTCTGACTGTTTGTCAAAACACACTGTCACGCTTGGCACTATAACTTGGCTTCTAATGAAATAAATGTCATAAACAGTTGACACAACACTAATGAAGGTTGCTGCTTGCAACAACGAAAAGATACAACAGGTAGTGCCACTAATTTCTTCTATTTTTGAAAAGTTCGGTTTCTTTTTGGACAGAGGGTGTAAATTGATTCTTCTCCAGATTTTTGGTAAATTGATACAGCCATACTTGTTGAAGTTTGGTGAATATTTTTAAGCTGCTGATTTCAAAAATATCCTCTGACTTGCAATAAGTTCTGCGTACAACTTTAGTTTTTTTTTCATCTAATCCTGCCAAGGGATGTCCCATCTCTAACAATGGTGGCGACTGTACTCGCATTTCTTGTGTTCTCTGAGGCTGATGTCAATAGATTCCACAGTAAGTGAGGTTACAAGTTCAGGACACTTCATGTATATGTAATAAGGGAGAAAGTTTGATATATGGTTTAAATATGGTGTGCAGTGCATTTATTAAGCACTCGGGATATCTTTTCAGATGTGGTGTGGTCTTGCGTATTAGGGAAGGGAGAAGATTTTTTGAGGATTATAGCCATTGGCTGAAAAGTGTGAAGACAGGCAAGTTCAGTGGTAAATACAGTGGAATAGATGGCTTTATGTTAGTAGGATAATACCGTAGTGTTGGACTGAATGATAGTGTGATTGTTTTTGTAGACTTTCTATAGATAGAAAAATAATAAATCATTGGAAGGTATGTGACTAGTGTTTAGGAAAGGCAGACAGCTGATTCTTTTTCCATTATGAAGATTTTAGGATTTTGGGTATTTAAATACACTAAAGTGTTTTTGTATCTGGTCCATGTGACCAAATAGCACACATACGTAGTTCAGCCAGATCACTGGTTTCAGCATGGTTTTGTTGAGTTCTTTGAGTGTTCTGTGTAGCAATTGGCTAACAGGAGGGAAAGGGGTGACTTATCGCTGCTGATTTTGTTTGTATATTTTTCTTTTCTATATGAAATAACTGGTATGTACTGTAAATTTGAAAAATTTGAATATATCTGGAGGAAAATGGAACTTTATGAAATCAAGGCTCTCAGTTAACAAACATGTTAAAAATTCAGACAATGATATATTCTAATTATTCAAATTTATTATATGCTGGTTATTTCTCATGGAAAGGAAAACTGCAAATAACTGGATGGGACAGCCATGGGTTCACCCCTTTTCTTCTCTTTAGCCAATTTCTACACAGAACACTTAGAGAACCAAGCACAACATAGCTACACTCAAATCATTGGTTTGGCTGTGCTGTACTGTGCAGGTGATGTATTTGTTATTTGGCCACCTGGTCCACACAAGTTCATTTAAATAGCCATCATTCTAAAACTTCATATTGGAAAATTAATAAAATAACTGTCTGTCCTTCCAAGACACTAGTTACATACCTTCCAAATGGTTTATTATCTTCTATTTATAGAAAGCCTAGCTACATACTGGAGTGCATGTACACAAATAATCATGCTGCCATCTACCCCAATAGTTGGTATCCTAAAAGTGCTAACACGCAGAGCCAGAGCTGTCTGTTCGTTATACTGCTCTTTTACCTCAGAACTCTCCTATCTTCACCACACTTTTTAAGCCATTTATTATCCTCTCTCTCTCTCTCTTTTCAACCTAATGGTCGGTGAGATAGCAGTGATACCTTTTACTAGGGAATAATATAGAACAAGGTAATTTCCTGTTGCCTTCCTTGTCCAACAGTAAGTATTCATGTCCATAGATGTGTGTTCATGAGGCTGGTTTGCCTGTTTTGAGGTATGAAAAACCTGAGTTTTTTGGGAGGAAAAACTTGCCACTTCCATATGAGATCAGTTAATTTACTTTTAATTTGGAAAGTCGTGAAAGTCCAGATAGAAAATTCTTTGTGTCATGGATGGGGCTTGAACCCAAAGCATCCCATCGAAGCTGAGCTGCAGAGGCTCTCCAATGGCTGTAATCCCAAAAAATGGAGAAAATGCTCCTCTCAAATCCCCTTCCTTCCCTACTACACAATACTACAGCTAAACTTTCTATTCTATACATTTAGGACACATCTAAAAAGATATCCAAAGTACTTAATAAATATGAGATCTGTACCACATCAAACTAGCAATCCTCATCTGTTCCTAAGGAGAATCTTTCTTCTTCCTCACATTCAGGAGCACATGAAGTGCCTTTATACTTGTGATGAACCAGCTTACAATGTTCCTTTCCACAGTTAAGATCTATTGATATCCACCATGAAGAACATAAATACAATCAACACCGTTGCTACGACCTGCCTTTCATTCCCTCGACAGGATTGGATGGAAGAAAACCAAAGTGCTATATATATCATTGCGAGTTAAGTTACGGAGAGAGAATGTGTGTCTGTTTTTGAAATCAGCAACAGCTTTAAAACATCCTCTAACCTCAACGTGCATAGCTTTATCAATTTACCAAAAATCTGGGAGACATTTTAAAATCTCTCTCTATACAGACAATGTCTGTATTAAAAACGAATTATTGAAAAAAAAGACGAGAATTTAATATAGATTCATATGGCCTTTATAGATGACGAGAAAGCTTTCATAAAATACAGAGAAAAACTATGGGATATCCTTGTTTTTTCATTATATTCCATAGTTTTTCTCTGTATTTTATGAAAGCTTTCTCATACATCTGGTACAAGCTATACAAAGTTTATATAAAGATGCAAAAATACAGTTACAGTTTGTTAATAAATTAACAGAAGAAATAAAAAGAAAAAATTGAAATAAATCAGGGCATCAGACAGGGATGTAGCTTATCTTCAGCTCTATTCAATATATATATATATATATATATATATATTTTATCTGATTATTAAAATATGGAAAACAATAAAACAAGGTATCCAGTTAAACAGGACTGTTATCAATACAATGCTATATGTAGATGATCAGATTACATTACAAGACAATGAAGATGACCTTCAAAAATCACTTTATGAATTAAACAAAATCAACAATACAATTTAAAATTTTCACAAAAGAAAACAGTCATGGCATTTAAAGGTCAAGATCATGTTAGATCAAATATTATTAATACATGAACCTCCAGGGAGTCCAAGGACTCATCAAGGGAGGGCACCTACTCCACAATTCTCCATCTCCATCACTCAATTCATAAACTACAACTGACCGCATCTACTTTCGACACCTACCGCCGACCACCACTAGTATTTTCAAAGACAATCGCAAACATCCATGCCCATGGTGGGATTCGAACCCACAACCTTCTGGCTGGAGGTTGTGGGTTCGAATCCCACCATGGGCATGGATGGGATTCCAGGCCGATAGTTTAATTATTTAAGCTGCATAATAACATATCTAAAAGATATAAATGAATAAATCAAGAAATTTCAGAAAATCTGTGGAACAATTAAAAGTACATTGACTAAAAAACAAGATGAGAAACAACTAAAATTTTATAAAGTAATGACCACTTCCACTCTACTATATGATTTTCAGAAACATGGACCATTAAAAAGAAAGATGAAAGTAAAACACATGCTACAAAGATGAGATTTTTAAGGGCAATCAAAGGATACAACACAAAATTGGACCATATAAGAAATGAAGACATCAGAAAAGAACTAGATATTTGACATAAATGAAGAGATCAAGGAATATATATATATATATATATATATATATATATATATAGAGAGAGAGAGAGAGAGAGAGAGAGAGAGAGAGAGAAATGGAAAGAACATCTGCTTAGGATGGAAAGGTTATATCGGCTACCAAAAGAGGTGGATACATATAGACCAAAGGGAAAGAGAGAGGAAGACCAGCTACAAGATGGAAAGTACCAGTGAAGCTTAGCAGGCAAATGTCTAATCCTTAAACAGAAGAAGATAGCTTGACCTCATGTATAGAGGTATTCTAATGTAAGCACTGTTTTCTTGTTCAGTCTCTCACTGTTGTTCTTTGCTTACACTGACATCTTATATGCAAGATGAAATATTCATATTATTATTATTATGGGCTACTCCAAGCACTATCCAATATTTGCACAGTATCTATCGTACTTAGCTTTGAATTGATTTACAGTCATGGCACCAACAACAGACTTTCAACATATTCCACTCATTTACCACTTTCCAAGCAAAAAAAAAACTAGCCCTGACACCCATGATAACTACACTCTTGCTGATTTTCCAAGGATGGCTCCCACCACCAGACCTGTTTGGAAAAATTTCCTCTGTATTAATCTTGTAAAACAAACTCTTAAGTAATTTATGCTTCTCAATCATATCACTCCTTTTCTGCTTTTCAACCAATTTCTGTAACCCACAAATCTTGAATCTGTTCTCATAAAGTTCATTCCACAGACCTGCTACCATCTTGGACTCACACCTCTGGATCCTCTCCACCTCTTTCTCATCACCAAGCAATCTAGGCAACTAGATCGTGGTTAGATAGGTTGATCAACCTATTTAACCACGCCCTAAACAAGGACGAAATCTCTATACTTAACAAAGGTTTAAATTTTGCTATAGCACCGAAATCGATAAACAAACCTGAATTTATGTATAATATTGAAAGAGGCCTAAGATTCATCCCTAATAACATAGCAGACAAAATACGTTTAGAAACTGCTAACATTTTAAATCATAACAAAACAATAACAAGCAGCATTACTAAACACGAATTAACAGCGATAAAATCACTTAAAACAAATACGAACATAGTAATAACCAGAGCTGATAAAGGAAATGCCACCGTTATTTTAAACCGTACCACCTACGTAGAAAAAAAGAATCTGCTGGTCTCTGACAATAACACATACAAATTAGTTAACTACAACCCAACCAACAGAATAAAAAACAAAACAGAGAAGCTGCTTAAGTCAATTACCACTTGGCCCGAAGATACGGTCAAAAAACTATTTCCTCACTACGTGCGCTCCCCAAGAATTTACGGGCTACCAAAAATTCACAAAGAAAACACAGCGTTAAGACCTATAGTTGGAGGAATTGATAACCCTATGTATCACTTAGCCAAAAAATTAGCAGCAACACTCAAGGAGTTAGTAGGTCATTCCCCCTCCTATATCAAAAACACACAACACTTCATAAACACCATCAAAGGCATAACATTAGAAAAAGATGATTTATTAGTCAGTTTTGACGTCTCTGCCCTCTTTACGAATGTCCCAATCAATGACACAATCCTTTTTTTACAGAACAAATTCCCTCCAGATATCACGCCGTTCTTTGCATGTATTACATTCTGGTTATTTTGTATTGCAAAATGCCTTCTACTTACAAAAAGAAGGCACAGCCATGAGCTCGCCATTATCCCCCCCCCCTCTATTGCTAGCTTTTACATGGAACATTTTGAGCAACTTGCCTTAGGTTCCTCCCCTTTAAAACCCAAAGTCTGGCTTAGGTATGTTGACGATGTTTTCGCGATCTGGTCCCATGGCCGCCAGACATTAGACACATTCCTTAGCCACCTGAACAAACAACACAAACGCATACAATTGAAATTGAAAAACACAACACACTTCTGTTTCTGGATACGCTTGTCACACGTCTTCCCTCTGGCAATCTTTCCTTCACTGTTTACTGGGAACTGACACATACTTGACAATATATACACATAAACTCCTACCACCACCTAACACAAAAACCAGGTGTCATCAACATGCTAAAAAACAGGGCATAGACGATCTGTTCCAACGAAGAGACACTAAAAGACGAACTTAAAATTATCTTTAATACTTTCCAAAAAAACGGATACAGCCAAAACACTATTAACAAACACTACAAAACCTCGATAAGAAACAAAGACAAACCAGACTACAGTAAAACTGTAACCATTCCCTACATTAAAGGAACATCAGACAAAATAAACAGAGTACTAGAAAAATAAAACCTCAAAGCCACCTTTAAACCTCCTGCAAAATTAAAAAGCTTACTCAACTCATCCAAAACCCACTCCCTCCACTAGCCCACCCTGGAGTATACTGGATTTATTGTACTTGCAACATACCATACATAGGAGAAACAGGATATACAATTCCTATCAGACAAAAAGAACATAAATGACACATTAAATATAATAATTATGGTGAAGCTGGCCTTTCTGATCATGCCCTGATTCCTTACACAGAACTGATTGGAAAAGCACTAGCTGTCTACATCGCACTAAAACATGGTATGAACGAAAATTCAAGGAAGCATGTGAGATTATTATCAACCACCCCAATCTGATCAGTAATGATGGTCTAAAAATCCCAAACATATGGAAGGTATATATTTGACCCATGGAACGTTCCTCACTAAGAACAACTATAAATAGAAAATTCAGTATCTTAAAAGCAAAAATAAGAATTGTAACACTAAAAATAGGACATCATTGTTTCTGAAAGAAAACCATCTGAAAGAATGTTTATTCCTGTCATCGTAAATAGAATTTAGCTTGATGTAAATTTTATTTATTTTTTTATTCTTTCACTAGAGGTCATGCCAGTAGAATAACATGTGATCAAATCATTGTTTCTTTAGCTTACAGTTAATAATGTAACTCAGCTTGTCTTGTATATTGATGTATGCTCCAGATGATGATCTTGATGTGAAAATCGAAACGTCGGGATAATAATAAAGTTTTTTTAACATGGTTGTAAATTCCACAAATTTTTAAAATGATTGCTGATCACTGTGTAACTCTAAAAGAAAGGATTACAATCTAAAATTAATGTAAGAATTAATACAAATGAAATTTACAAAATGAATTTTTAATCTTTGTTTGTGCTGGGTTGTGGATCGTCAGGGACATGTTCTTGGGTTGAGGTAGGAGATGTCCTCTTGATGAGGAACGTGCTGAGCTTTGTTTGAACAGTTTGTTTCTTTTTTTCTTCATATATCTCACAATAACAACGTACAGCATCTTGAATGATACGTTCAACCTTTGTGAATCGTTCGACATTAGGGTCCATTGCTTCGAAACTGGCGAGAGCTTTATTCAGTTGCAAAAAAGAATCTGATAAACTCTTTGCATTGAATTTCTTTTTCTGGCTCCTCTTCTTCTATTGCTTTTTCTTCTGACACTCTGTGCTTCCAATTCAATCAACTCTTCATCCGAAAGTTTATTTCACAATCTAGCAACTCCTCTACGTCTTCTATTTCACATTCTAATTTAAGATTTTTTTGCAAGTTTAACTATTTTTTCTGTAATCACTTCCAGTTCCTCTCCATTTTCAAATCCTTCAAATGTATTCGCATAACATTTTACACTTTTTCTAAATTCCTGACATACAATTCTTTGTTACACATTCCCATGCAGTCGAAATATTCTTGATACACCGAAGAATGTTATACTGTTTCCAAAAGTCTCGCAAAGATAAATCAGCACCAGAATCTATCGCTTCGATGACTTGTGTGAATGTCGTTCTGAGATAGAGCCTTGAATGCTGAAATAGCACCCTGATTCATGGGTTGAATGAGAGCAGTTGTGTTAGGTGACATAAAAACCATTCTAACATCATGCTGAAGGTCATCTAGATGAGGAAGGTGGCCAGGGGTTGTCCATAATTAATAAAATCTTGAAAGGGATACCTCTCTCTGCACAATATTCACGAGCCTGGGAAATAAAGCAGTTCCTGAACCAGTCTTCAAACAGTGCTTGAGTCATCCAAGCTTCAGGGTTTGAACGGTAGTAAACGGGCAATGTGTGCTTGTTGATGTGCTAAAATGCACGAGTGTTTTCTGAACGATAAATGAGAAAAGGTTTCAGTTTAAAACCCGCTGCCTTCCCACCAAGCAACAAAGTCAACCGATCCTTAAAAGCTTTGAATCCTGGCATCCTTTTTGCTTCTTGGTGTATGTATGTACGATTAGGCATGCGTTTCCATTGCAAGCCGGTTTCATCTACGTTAAATATTTATTCCAGTAGATAACCTTCTTCTTTGATTAAAGAGTCGAAACTATCAACAAATTTTTGTGCTTCATCTTCATCTGCACTTCCTGCTTCTCCTGTGACATGTACATTATGCAAAGGAAATCTTTTTTTAAAACGCTTAAACCATCCAGTACTAGCCTGAAAATCTTCTGTGTAATCGTCTCCAGCACGTGATTTTAAACTCTGAAACAGACTTCTAGCCTTCGCTTGCACTGTGCAAAGGCTCATGGGTGAATTTTTCTGTATGAAATCTTCCATCCACATAAACAACAATTTCTCCATTTCACGGATGGGTCCCTGATGTTGTTTGGTTAAAATTGTAGACTTCATAGGTATGGAACCTTTCACAGCTTCCCGAATTCTTTCTTTGTCCTTAAGTATCGTCAATACCATGGAATGTGATAACTTCAAGTCACGTGCTATCGTATTCATTTTCTTTCCGCCTTCATACTTCTGGATAACTTTCATTTTACACTCTAAATCAATAGTTTTCCTTGACTTCTTAGCTGGTGTGTCTGTAGATGCAGGCATTTTCCTTTTACTAGACATTTTATGGGTAGTATTTCAGTAGAATTTTAATTAATACACCACACGCAACAGATGCTTGAAAGCGACTAAGTGTATGTGAGAGATAGTTATCGTACGATAACTATCGTATCCCATAGTTATTGTATGCTCAGCTGCCTGATTTATTATTAATTTATTCATTAATTTATTTTTATTTTTTTTGTGGTTGTAAGTAGACGACCAGGTATATTGTGATATATGAAGTATGTCTGAACAACTAGCCAGAACTAAGAAAATGGTGTCTCATCTGCCTCCCTAAAGACCAACTCCTTGCTCTCTTGATTCCTGGTATATAATAAATTCTTTACTCCTGCATGTTGGCATATTATGGATAGGTTTGGTCATCTGAATGGAAGAACATAAATACAGACACCACTATATCACGTCTAGTGGACCTTGTCTGGACACCTCACACAAAATCAAATTGAAAAACTGTTATGACTTTTTTTTTTTTTTTTAAGAATTTGCCACTGATCTTAAAACCCAACCTAACTTAAATGCATTTGTGTGAAACGGTAAGGTTAGCTGGTTTTTAAGATATCGGAAACTAATTTTTAGACATCTTGTATGACAACCAAGGATTGTGTCTATAGAGATCTCTGCTTAGCTAGGGACTTGAAATCTGTTTGGTTCCACTTTGTGTTGTTTGTATGAGTTATAATTTGCATATGTTATAATCTACTTTGTACTACTGAAGATGTCTGTATATCAAAGGGAAAATAGTAGAGGCTTTATTGTTCATTGAACAATAATAAAGCCTCAGTCCTTTTCATTTTATTAAATGTTCAACATGAGTTTAACAGCACCTAAGCTTAAATCCATGGCTAAACAGCTATTTGCCTCTTTCTGTCAAATTCATTCATCAGATTCTGCTTATTTTCTCCTCTGTGCTTCCAACTGTTTTGCAGCACTTTTTGATTTTAAATTTCCTTTTTTTTAAATGTTGATTTTCTCCAGTCCAACTATCAATAAAAAGGTCTCTTAGATTTTGATGTTCACAACTCCAGTTTTACAGATTTTTCACATGCCTACCAGGTAATCTTCACTATTTTCTAAATATTCTTAATCAGTTCCTCATCAGTAAGCCTTCTAATTATACAGTGGGTGTTTGTTTACCATGTAGACAGTTTATACCATATCTAGTGTAGATTTCTTCTCATTGAGCAACACTCATATAGCCACTCTCATCTTATCATATATAAGTGGAATGGTCTTTCTGATTTCCACTCTGATGGTCCCTTTTCATTATTATCCTTAGCAAAGCCATTCTCTCACCTCTTACTTTTCTTGAAATCGTGCAGTGAGTATGGTAAATGCTGTCTGACCATTCGCTACTCAAAATATTCAGTCACCTGATTCTGATGGCATTTCTCCAATTGTCCCAGGTTGATTCTTGCTCAGTGTTGTCTTATATACTTTTGTATTTCACTGGTATTATCTGTTTTGCAGCTTGGACTATTCAACCTGTTAAAGAGTTTTCCTTACTATCAGATTAATATCCTACTGCTCTTTTTTTCAATTTTTTTTTTTCTGAAGTATTTTTTTTTCTCCTAGAAACTCAGGGTTTTTCACCCTACATACAGACTAATCTGCATGCCCTTGCACAGTTAACAGTTAAAGAGAAAAAAAAAATTACTTTACAAAAATACTATTACTGGGAAGTAGGAGTAATGACTAGCGGGTGGATGGAAGATTAAGTGTTTATAGTGGGTTGTGTAGTATAGTGTCCTCTTACAATAAGTTCTTAAGCTCCTGGGAAGTGCCACATAATAATAATAGTGAAAACTAAGCACCCAACTTCTACCCTGAAACCTGTTGACTAACAATCACTAGTACAGATTTCAATTATGTTGACCAACAAGGGTATCTTTGTATTTGTCTTCAATCTTTGAAGATGGAAGAGTATGGGAAATCTTTGTTGGTTGCTTGTAATATTTATTACAAAGGCTTAAATAAGCTCCCATCTGTCATCTAATTTCTGTAAACTTGGTTACCAGCTTTCTCTTGTAGAACAGATTGGTGTTTATCCTCAATCTTTGCAATAATTTGGAGTTTCCACATAGCTGTAATTTCACCTTCCTTGTACACATCAGTGACTTTCTCCAGTTAACTGCAAATCCAATCCATAATTTTTCTGATAACAGTACACTTCACTTCTCATTCGACAAACCCTGCACTACGCAATCAACAAATTATACTTGAACAAGAAATTATATTCTTATTATCGTTTACCCAAGTATGAACAAAAAAAGTTTGCATATGAAGTATCTTCAAGGTTAAGATACTGTTATATAGAGGCTGTTGACTTCAAACTATCTTAGTGTCCTGTAATGCACAGTGTACTCACTTTCAGATGTGTATATTGCCATGCATAGGACATTATATTGAGCAGTTCATAGTCTGTATTTGAACTGCTGTAAGTCTTCTTTCTATCATGGATTTTAGGCCAAGTGGTCCATTCTGGTCTCATGCCATTGCTTTCTTGGTTTTCAAATTCTTCTTTTTCCATTTATTTTATATTTGTATAGCATTTTTGGTATATTTGTATAGACAGTCTGCTTTGTCCATTCAATATAGATGTTCTTCTAACCATTTTTGTTTATATTTAATTATACAGTAGTTGATTGGTTTTATATTTGGGGATTGTAAAATTTCTTCATTTGTTTTATGATTACACTTGGTATATCCAGCTGTTTTTTTCTGAGAAATTTCATTTCTACTGTTTGAATCCATTTTAATGAGATGGAAGGAATGATCTTCTAATGAGGTGGAAGGAATACATTGACGATCTATATGACAAGGAAAATAGACCAAATGAGTTGCCATTAGAAGATATAAAGAAGATAAATGAAGATGATCTAAGCCCAGAGATTTTGAAGACAGAAGTAGAAATGGCCATTAAAGAACTAAAATGTGGAAAGGCAGAAGGAATAGATGAAATACCTGCAGAATTCCTGAAACAACTTCAGAAGAAAGGAACTGAAGAAATAACCAAAATAATAAATTTAATTTATAACAAAGGAGAACTACCAAAAGATTTTGACCTTAATATTTATACCTATACCAAAGAAAAGTAATGCAGTGAACTGCAAGGATTTTAGAACAATAAGCCTCATTTCCCACACATCAAAAATACATATGACAATCTTAACACGAAGAATTGCATCTAAAGTGGAAGAATTTCTTGGAGAAGATCAGTTTAGTTTCAGGAAGGGTAGGGGAACAAGAGATGCGATTGGACTGTTAAGAATAGTAAGTGAAAGAAGTCTAGAAGTGAATAAAGAAGTTAACGTCTGTTATATAGATTTTGAGAAAGCTTTGCTTTTGACTATGTAAAATGGGATAAGATGGTGGAAGTAATGGAAAAGATAGAAGGCTAATTATCTCACTATATATGGGACAAACTGCCATGGTGAGAGACATATATGATACAACAGAGCCAGGTATCATTGGACGAGGAGTAAGACGAGGCTGTTCTCTGTCACTAGTTTTGTTCAACATGTATTCCGAAGCAATGCTAAAAGAAGCACTGGGGAATTCGGAAGAAGGAATAAAGATTGGAGGTAGACAGATATTTGCAATAAGATACGCGTATGACAAGGCATTACTATCAAACACTGAAACAGGACTACAACATCTGTTGAACAGATTACTGGAATCCTGTATCAATTATGGAATGAAAATTAACATCAGAAAAACAAAGGTGATGAAAATAGTAAGGAAAGAGGCAAATATGGATATCAGAATAAATGGGGAAAAATTGAATCAAGTAAAGACATTTAAATAGATAGGAATTGTTATTAGCAGTGATGGAAGATGTAAAAGCAACATAAAAGCAAGAATAGCGATGGGAAGAGATGCCTTTAATAGAAAATGGAATTTATTCAGAAGTAAAATGGATAGAAACCTAAAGAAAAGACTAATAAAATGTTGTGTGGAGTGTTGGTATGCATCTGAAACTTGGACATTGAAGAAAGAAGAAATTAAAATTTTGGAAAGCTTTGATATGTGCATTTGGAGAAGGATGGAAAAAATCAAATGGACAGATAAAATAACTTATGAAGAGGTCTTAAAAAGTGTAGAAGAAGAAAGAAGTCTGTTAAGGAGGATAAAAATAAGCAAGGGAAACTGGATCAGACATATTCTGAGAGGGAATGGAATCATCAGAGATACCATCAAAGGAAAAATAGATGGAAAAAGACCCAGAGGAAGAGTAAGGAAAACAATGCTAGAAGACATGCTCAGTGGAGACAGGTACACAACCTTGAAAGAGAAGGCTCAGAACAGAAGAGAGTGGAAGGAAAGTTTCTGCTTACAAAGGTCAGTAAAATCTTCTTCTTCTTTAGTATTCTGCATTTGAGCAGGTTCTTCTTTTAGTAGCAGAAACATTGCGATCATCTGAAAATAATAGTGTGACTTTATTTGTGGGTTTATTTGTATACCAAATGGGTTATGCTGTTTCCAGATTATTATATATATATATATATATATATATATATATATATACACACACACATACATACAGTGTCTGTCATAAAATGTATAGACACTTTAACAGATGTCATCTATGGACTTTTTTCGAAATCGGATCGAATTACAGTAGCAATGTGTAGTATGATCTCTCAAAAGATGTCATTATTCACATGAATACAGCATCAACACGTGACCAGTAGGATAGTCAAACAAAATGGCCGAGGCACGATTGTTGTTCGAGGAATGCAAGACCATTTTAAAGTGGTATTTGAGATTTGAGAATGTTGAAGTTCAACAACAAAGGAGGCATGAGTTTGCAACACAACATCCAACATTGTTTGAGACCCATGGTACCATGTGTGATGTGCACAAGGGAAGATCTGGGAGGCCTCTCACAGCAACAAGTCCTGCTTCCTTGGCTATGGTGTTGTCTGTCTGACTCTCCTACCAGAATGTATTGATGCTAGTATTCATGTGAGTAACGGCATCTTTTGAGAGAACATACTACACATTGCTACCATAATTCGATCCAACTTCGAAACAAGTCTATAGATGACATCTGTTAAAGTGTGTGTATACATTTTTTTTTGACAGACTTGTGGATGTGTGTGTGTATATTAAAAAAGTAGAGGTGATAGATATATCGTGCCTTACTCCTCTTGATAAGTGTCTGGACAGCAACTATCTGTATTTCCCATTGCTGTTAGAGTTCAAGTTTGACTCTCTTTTCGCTGCTATTACAGACATTACCCTTAGGGTAGGCTTTCCACTAAATTCTGGTAAACTGCTGCTTGAATTTGCTTCTGTTCTTCCTATAGTATGGTGAACAGCTGACAAGTGTTAGCTGGGTGAGTATATCTGGCACTCGACCTTTGAATGGTGAGCCATACACTGTTGTCAAAAGTGTATGGATGTTCAGTGGGATTGAAGTCAGGGCTTTGGGCTGGCCCATCTCCATGTCTTCAAACCACAGAGCTACAGCCTTCAGATAATGCATCTGCTCACAAAGCAATGACTTGTATTGTTCTGTCCTTTGCATCTGTTCCAGAGCTCATGTGGAAGTCATTTGCAATCGTTGCTAAGTCTCACTGATGATTTACTGTGACAACATATTTGAGAGTTTGCTGATAGTGATTTGTCAGTTTCTTGGGCTTACCAGTTCAGGGAAGGGTTTGGTGGTTCCATTTGTTTTCCACTTTATGATAACCTCACTGACAGTAAACCAGGGCAGGTGGCAGAAACCTCTTGAACCGAATGACCAAACTTGTGGGCTCCATCCATGTTTTGAATGGAATCAACTATTTTTGTCTACTTATCCTGACAGCAAAGAATGTCTATATTCCTAATGCATGCCCATGTGCTTATAGTTATAAGCACATGGGCATGTGCTTATAGTTATATAGCATTGCAGATGTGTATTTGTGTCATATGGACAAGGCAACACAGAGCTATGGGGAGGTGTCGACACTTTGACAACATAGTGTATGGCTTACCATTCTGATATTTGAGCTGGTTTGGTATATTTAGCTTGGTTAATATTTAAAAACAATTTTTTGTCTATTTTTATCAAATGCTTTTTCATAATCACTGAAGGTCTTTTTGATTAATATATTCAGAGTGAAAATTGGGTATTCTGTTCTTCTAGTAATTCGATCTCTACAATACTGTTCAGTTTCTCTTTTAATATTCCTGCATATATTTTGTATCCTGCACTTAGCAAACTAATTTCCTTATAGTTATTGCAGTCATTTTTATTTTCTTTCTTATAAATTGGGCTTACCAGTGTTTTTTTTTTTTCCCCAAGAGTTTGGAGTTTTTCCAGAAATCCAGGACCATGTTAAAGAATTTCAGAAGTCTTTGATTAAGTTTTTACCTCCATACTTGTTCAGTTCAATTGTTATATCTTATTTATTGTATTTTTTAGTTCTGACATCATAATACTTTCTATTAGATCATTCTTTATTGTATAAAATTTTACTTCTTTATTATCATCAGTGCAGAGATTTTGAAAATAAGTTACCCATTTTTCTAAATATATTATTTGTATTTTTACCTTTTGTTTTATTTCTTTGTTTGTGTATTTTATTATTTTATAGGTTTTTGGTTATGGGTTAGATATATCCTTTTCTACTTCTGTTACAAACTTGTTTCATCTCTCTCTGTTTTTTTTTTTCCCTTGTTTTGCAATTGTACTATTTCTTTTATAATCTATTCTTGCTTTACTGTCTTGGAATTTAGCCATTTCTGGGAACTCTTTATCTTTTCTATTTCTTTTAGTTTCACTGTTCTCTTTTCTTATTCCATTTAGTCTTTATTCTTAAGCTTTCTGTTTCTGCTTTTTGTCACAATTTGTTTCAGATTTTCTCATTCCTCTTCTATTTGATTCATGTATGGTTTAAGTTGTTTTTAAATCAGTGCATTTTTAATATTGTTGCCTAATATGGGGATCTGGTAATGAAGGAATTTTGCAACTCAATTGATGGTTATTTTCCACTTTATTTATTTTAAGCCATTTTAGTTTTAACTAAATTTTTGCCAATACCATATAATGATCAGTTTAATTAAAAGCCTTGATATACTCTTACATATAAGATTAACTAGGATAATTTAAAATTTGTGATAACGTCGCCAATAACTGACTTGCATCCTGTGGTTGACCATGTATATTTATCTATTTCTTTATGTTCAAATACCCAGTTCATTATTCTCATATTATTATAAATGACAAAATCTTTAAGTCAGCAGTTAGAATTAAAGATACAAAATGGTTTAATGTAAAATCAGATGCGAGACAAGAGTGCACATTATCTGCACTGTTTTCATCAATATAGATCACATTATGAAGGAAAGTTGCATTAAACCAGATGTCTAAATTGGAGCTGTTAATCTCAACTCTTTACTTTATGTAGATGATTTATTCCTAAATAAATCCAATACAAGTTAGCAGGATTCTGTTTGCAGGTGATGAAAAACTGGGGAGATAGATGAGGAATCAAGTAGATGTTGTGGTCTTACAGAAGGACATGAGTAGATTGTATGAGTGGACAACAGTATAGAACTGTTAATTCAATGCTTCAAATTATACACTTGGTAGGGAGAGTTTGGAAGAAGTGGGGAAGATAAGAGACCTTTGGAGTGGTGGTGGACAAGTATTTGAAGTTCAGAGGTGACATTGCACAAATTGTGAAGGCAACACATCAGATTATGGCAATGGTGCTGAGGAGCTTAACTTATAGAAATAAACCGTTTCTTGTTCCATTGTGGAGCCTTGATCAGGCCTCATATGGATTTTTGTGCACAAATGTGGATGAGGTTACATTGGAAAAGGTCCACAGAAGACTAAGGTTATAACTGGTCTTTGGGATGTGGGATATGAAGACAGGTTGAGAGAATGCAGTTTGCAAACCCTTGTGAATAGGAGGAAGAGACAGGATATGATTGAGACATTTACTTTGGTAAAGGGTTGTTACCAGGTTAATACAGAAGACATTTTTCATAGAATTGGAGAACGGGATAAAAGACGGGGACATCCTTAGAAGCTGTTTAAGGAGAGTGTGAGTAGGGGCATAAGGAGCTGGTTCTTTGCATGGAGATTGGTTGGTGAGCAGATTGTGTTGCCTGACATTGTGGTGAATGCAGTTATGTTGAATGAGTTGAAGGCACGGTTTGATGGGCTTTGTGTGAAACAATGTTTTCCTTCCACAGTGAGTCTTTTGACTCCATGAAGGTCTGGTATTTTAATAATTCCTTAACTAAATAGATTTTTTTATTTAGTTAAGGTATCAGCAATAAAAAAACAACTTTTTATTGCTGATATGAAAATCATCAATAAAAAGACAACTCTGAAAACAGCAGGGACGTTGAATACCTCAGTTCCACCCTGAAGGGAGAACCTGTACAACAGATAAAACAATTTTTAGTCAAGATGGCAAATTAAAAATGATAGACAACAGAATTGGCATGGTTGAAAGTCAACTGAATGGATTTATATGAAAAAAAAAAAAAAAAGATTTGTCAAAACACTAAATTTAGCTGTATACAAGATGATATTCAAACCATTTTTAACTTACGGATTTGAGAGCTGGGATAGAAATAACAGCTCTATCCTAGCTCTCAAATCCATAAGAGCTGGGATAGAAATAACACACTTAAATACAGAAATAATACAGATTTGAGATTTCTGAGGAAAATTTAGGGAGTGAACTGATTGTATCAATGGCAGAATGATGTTAAAACTTATTTATAAATAACTATTAGAAACAAGGATATTAGAAAGAAATTTTTCATTGTAAACATTTAGCAGTGTGCAAGCAGAGCTAATCTCACATGTTATAGTCACTTTCACAAAATGAGAGAGCAAAAAGTTAGCAAAACAAGTTTTTTTTTTTTGCGAAGATAGTAGGCAAAAGACATAGAGGAATAACAAGGTCTAGGTGGATTGATACATCAAAAAGTACCTTAGAAGATTGAAATGTAAGACCTGAGAATATTGAAGTCCTGAGAGAGAACAGATTAATTTGGGGGAAAATTATGATTAGGAAGTTAGTAATGATGTAAACTTTTCGTGTAGTACACAGTATCTTTCCTGAAACACATATCAGGAATTTTATGATTAAAATGTAGATGTAAAATCAACTGTTGACAACTGTAAAATGTAGATGTAAAATCAACTGTATTTCTTGGAGAAGAAACTTCTCCAAGAAATAAAATGGGCAGCTGTGGGAACTTCTTCCTCATTCCTTCCCCCGCACACATTGACCAGTTCCTTCATGGAGAATTTTGAACTATCTTTGTGTTACATGATGTCAGTGCATTTAGTTTGTGGCATTGTTTAATAACTGAGCCCAAATGATCAAGAGTAATGCTATCCTCCCATTCATTGATGAATACATCAAATTCCTGATATGTGCCTTCAAGGAGTATATGGGATATTATGATAATACTACAAGAATACATTACATCATTACTAACTTCCCTTTGCCAATTTTCCTCCAAATTAATCTGTTTTTGGAAGAAGGCATGCAAGCTGGACACATTCTTGCTCAATCTTGAGTATTGTTATATATGTCAAAAATCCTGCACTATAAGGTAAGGGTTCTTGTCTGCTGAATTCACTTTTTTACTCTATATATAACCATTACTTCAACAAGAAAAATAACATCTGCAATCTCATAACCTTTTATCACTATATGTGTCTCCATCATATCTAACCTTTTCTTCCTATTCACTAGACTGCATTACATTTCCTCAGTCTTTCTTCATGTATATCATTCTATTAAAAACTTCATCTGCAATCTCATAACTTTTTATCTCTGTATATGTTTCCATCATAACTAACCTTTTCCTCTTATTCACTAGACTACAAATTACATTTCCTCAATCTTTCTTCATGTATATTGTTCTACAGACAAGAAACTGCCATCACCTTAATCAAAGGTCTATGGATCTCCAATATCTCTTCATCCATTTGAAAATAGGTGACCAAATTTGTGCACAGTAATCCATATGTGACCTGAAACCATTAGCATCCTCTGCATCACTGCAGGATATTAGGTCATTATCCATCATCACCCCCCTCCAGATCCTTTATCTCCTCCAAGATATCCCCACTAATTGTATACTCTGCAACAGAGAACTGGGAAATCCCACTCACTTATCTATACCCAGGCTACTCAAATCCTCATCTTGCAAAGCACTACTCATGGTTCTTCCCAACTTTGCATCATCTGCAGACAACTGCATATCACAACTCGGACTTTCCCGCTATCATTACCATACAAGTTAAACGGCAGTGGCCCCCAAAACAGACCTTGGGTAACTGTCTGAGATGTTGCTACACCTATCAGTCACTCTCCAATTCAGTGTATTAATGTAGTATCCAACCTCATATGTTCCAGTTTTTTAATTATCAGCTTGACATGTGGCTCTGCACTGTACTCAGGCAGTATTCCATCATTCTTGACTTGGCATCATTCCATCATACTCTGCTCTTTTCTCTTTTAAAGTGTTTTGGATGCTGCTCTCTGATGTCTGTTCAGGTCTTTCTCTTGGTCTTTTTCTTGCATTCTTACTTACCAGGCTTTCTTCGAATATCTCTTGTTCTCCATTCTGTGAATTCCAAATCATCCCAAGTTGTTTCCTGGATAATTGTTATAAAGTAGTTTTACTCTTAAACTGATTATTCTTTTTTTGGTTTCTTATCTTGTCTCTTTTGGTTTTGCCTTCTCACTTCCTGAGAAATCTCATTTCATTGGTTAACAGCTAGTGGAATTGTTTGACTGTAACTCACAATGTAGGTTAGTACTGGGATATAAAATGAGCAGTAAAATTATAATTTTTGTTTTCCTACTGGTTTCCTTTTTACTTAAATTCCTATTTAATATGTTGTACAACCTCTTTCTTGATGAGATTCTGCTGCTGAATCTGATTCCTCTTCTCCTTTTGACTGAAAATTGACCTTTAAATATTTTAAGCTGGTCACTTGTTCTAGAGTTTTATCCTGAAGCTAAATTAAATCTTATTGAACTGTATTAATAGCCTTTCTCTGATTTTTCTAATTGTATCTCATCACTTTTCATATAATTGTTATAATTATTCATTTTAATGATATCTGTCACAAGACTTGAGGCAAATTATTGCTATAAGAATCAGCAACAAAATGACTGAAACATGCATAGAAACTGAAAACATCAAGTTCATTCTCAATGACAATCTAGAACAAGTATAACATTTTAGCTCTGTGAGTACAGTTTAATGGGAATGGAAGATGGAAATAAGTAATACCTAGTATAGTTAAAAAGCCATTTAATAAAATTACAATGATCTCTTTTCTGACCTTTGATTAGCCTGTGTAGCTCAGTGGATGTGGCATTTGCACACCACGGCGCTTGGCCGCACGAAGGAAGACATGGTTTTGAGTCTAGTCGGCGACTAGAGGAAATTTTTCTAAACCTTTTTTCGACCAGTTCCCGAGTTAGTCGATCTCTGGCAAGGGCAAGCTGGTTTTTCCTCCCAGAAACTCGGGTTTTTCGTTCCGTAAACTCAAGAAAATCGACCGTAGAACCCACGTTATTTCAGACATTAAATATATTGTGTTAGGGACCACGAGACAGCGGCACATTTGAGCCGTCTCTCTTCACTGTGTACCGCTTAATTAGTGATAGCCTTGGGCCATCTATCTCTGATTGGTACCAGTGGAGATTGAACTGCTCACTCACTCTCCAAAAGTTAGATAGGGCTAAATGGCCTCGCCTACTCCCGTATACAGGAATAAAAAGGCGTTAGCTGATTTTTTTTTTTTTTTTTTTTTTTTTTTTTTTCTGATTACTTGACTCTTGAATAGGTTAATATGTCAACTGATTTATTGTACAGCACCATGTAAATATGCCAATCAGAGAAGAATCTCCTTCACTTTAAGAGATGAAAAATGTATATTTCATCTCTTGTATATATTCATAATATATATAAGATATATATCTGATTCAGTTGAAATATACATTTCAATTGAATCAGAGGCCTGACAAATAATAATGATATGGGAAGAACATTTTTTGATAGAAAACTCCTCTTTCACATCATACATTTGTTGGACAATTGCATCAATCCAATGAAAAATGAATCAAAATAATAAGTGATTCATTTTTAATATTATAAAAGTTACTCAAACTAATCAAAACATAAGATATATTAATTTTGAGAAATTTCTCAGTTTCAAAAGTTTGATTTGGCTAATGTTTTTATTAGTGAATTGATTGACCCACACTATAGTAGATATCATTATAATAAACTACTGAAAAGTCCTAACTGAAATGCTTGACTTTTCTCAATTCCTAATTGATCACAGTTATCTAGATCACCCATTATGTGATCTGAATCTGTCAAAGTAACAAACAGAACTGATGTAGGTGAGGGTAAGAATTAGATAATCTGGAAATCTTGCTCTGGAGACTAAACATGTGATGTATGTGACATTAAGTCTCCAATCAAGAAAATGATAGTCTCGCATTGAAATTCATCTGTCACCTGAAAACATTCTTTAAACACCCATACCAGCACTGGGATTTGACCGTTTAGCCCATTACTGAAGTGAGGAAGCACTGTCCACGACAGTTGCATGCTGACTATACAAAGTTTTATTTGTACTGAATTATTACTGTCTGATAAATTTTGTTATCCATCCATCCAGTTCTCATTGTTGTCCAAGACCTTGGGTGGGTTCCCAGTTTTGTCCTAGGTAATATAATGCAGCTGGCTTGCCATTCCTCTGCTGCATCCCTTTAAGGATAAATATAAGTATTTAATGTCTGTGGATGTTAATAAGGCTAATTTGCCTGTTTGCATGGTGAAAAAAACAGTTTCCCAGAGGGAAGGAAAAAACTGTCGCCTCAGTATGAGCCTAACAATCATCAGTTGAAATGCTATGATAAAGGTTCTTTGTGCCCTAGAGAGGATTCAAATCCAGGTCTTTCCTATCATTGGATTTCTCTGTACTAACTGAGCTATGGAGGTTTCTCATCTTGTTATATTGTATGAAAATTGTGTGTTAATTGCTTCTTTCTTTTGTGAAGAAATGTAGGTATATAGAATTTGATTATAACATCATTGCTTTATGAAAGCAGTCTTCTTGAGCTAGTTTATTTTGAAGTTGATTGCATTGCTACCTTTTATTTAATCATTCTCCATAAAAATGCTGATAATTTTAATGTTGATGCAATATTTTTATCTGTAAAGAATTTTGGAACTTAAATATCCCATATTTGAGAATGTCTAATTTTCAGAATTGATAATATGGTTTCTATTTTCTTTCCCACCATACAAAATTATCAAAAAAATAAAAATAAATAAAAGTAAAAATTGAATATCTCTATGGAGCTCTATAGAACTATTCAATTGTGCATAAGAGTAGATTCTTTCTTGCGCAATGTGTAAACTTTGCCTGAAAGCTCACCCTTCACCCGAGTTCTTTGGGGGGTGGAGAAATTTTAGTGAATGATTCAAATACTACAGATATTAGCTGTTTCACATATTTGTTGTAGTGCCTTAAATGAGACTCATGATATGTGTTTTTTTTTTTGTGCTATCTCCCAAGAAAAATTCTGCTAGTCTTTTGTGCAGAAATTATATTATGCATTCTGTGAAGTGTTTTTCAATTAGGAATATGATTATACATTGTAAAACAAGAAATGAGCTGGCTGAGTTTTACTACAGATAAGATTTACATGCAACATGGTATAACATTATTATGTAAAAAAATCTGCAAACATTCAGAATAGTAAATGATTATTGCAACAGTTGATACTATTTCAAAAAAAAGTATTAGAGCATGCCAGCAAAAGTGCACATAATGGAAATAGAGACAATATAAATGACATTGCATTCTAGGGAGATGTTACTTAGAATGTGATAGTGGTTGCAGGCAGAGCCGGAGCTAGGGTCTTTGTCGCCCGCATGCAATTTCTATCTAAGCGCCCCTGTAATGATCCGGGCATGTGTGGTTCTTTTACAATAATAAAAATTTAAATTATTTGAAATTTCTTAAATAAATTTTGACAGAACAGCCACACATTGGTTCGCTAAATGTAATGAACCGGGGGCGTTGACTAGGCAGGATAATCGTTAAAAACCCGAATATTCAAAAAATTCTCAAACGTTAAAGCAAATTTTGATAAAGCCACTTCACTTCAATCGTTGAATATAATGATACAGGGATTATAGCCTTCTCACTGACCTGAATTGCTAACAAAATTAAAATGAATTTTAATTAAAGTTAAAATTTATTTCAACTAAAGTTTAAAAAATTCTTGCATTTTACAAGTTATTAAGAATTTAGTAACTTGTAAAAATTTTTTAATAATTTTTATAAGTGGAACTATCTTTTAGGAAAATAAAAGAAACTCAAGATAGATGAGAAAATAAGAAAAGAATTCAGAATTAATTAGAACATTTAATATAAGTTTAAATTTAATATGGTATGAAAACTGACTTCAGATCTCTAAGCCATGATCCCATCTCCCATATCCTTGTGATCAATCTATGAAACACTTATCCTTCCCCTGTGATCTTAATTAACTCTGCTGGGATTCCATATGTACGCAGGACCTTAATGTTAAGCTTATGTGGAGGAGGTCCCAAATCAAAATTTTCTTGGTAAGAGAGCATCTCCAAATTTTCCTTATCGTGGTTGGAGAAACAACCTCCTTTCGATCAGATCCTATGTTGAATCTGATATCTGTGGGTCTCTTGGTCTTCTAATTGGGCCTAGATACTTCTTGGTTGTATCTTCTGTTATAACCTTGTTCCTTTCCCACAGCATTTCAGGTGAGTTCTCCTTATTAGTCTCAAAAAGATTGTCCAACATGTTAAAGCTTCTTCTGTGAATCCATTAGGGATTACTCTGACATCCTGTCTTGCAGGATGGGCATGACTTGGAAGGTTTTGGATTTGGGTTTTGGTCCTGTCTTTAGCTCTTACTAGCTGAAGCTCAGTATCACAGTCTGCTCCTGGACGAGTATGCACGTTGAAGATACTTATCTTCCACCGTTTGAGAGCCAGGATGTAGTCAGTCTGGTGCCTTGACCTATCCATATTAGATATCCAGGTATATGTTCATTGTAGGTGTTTCTGTAAGCAGGGATTGATGATAACTAATTGCTTGTATGGGTAAATTCTAACAGTCTTTCACCAGGGTGTTACCTGCACCTAGACCAAACATTCCACACTCAGAACTCACTCTTATACTCTTTTCCACTTTTGCATTAAAATCCCATGAGATGAAATGTAAATCCCTTCTTGGCAGGCAGTCCAATACAGTTTGTAGGTTTTCGTAGAATTCCTCACTCTCCCCATCAGGCATAAACTGATGCATCCCCACAGATGTGGGATGCATAAACTGTGATTAACGATGATTAACACATAGGTAGGATGAGCCTTAAGTCATACAAAGTATTCTGTCATTAACTGGATTATAATCAAGAAGAGCTCTTGCCTGAACTTTCCTTAGCACTATAGCTACTCTATGATGTTTAGTCACCTGAATAAATAACTAGTTTACCATTTTGTCTTTTGAAGTGACCTTCTCCGTTCCATTTGGTCTCTGCAATTATCAGTGTCAATTTTATACTTTTCCATCTCTTTATAGACTATCAAGAGTACTCATCTGTAGACTGTACATTCCAAGTGCTAATATAAAGTTCATCTCTGAGATTAATCCCATCCCTTATGTATTCACAGTAATAGTGACTTGTGTTGGAGACTTGTATACTTCTCAAACAGGACCTTCTGCCTAAGCCCTAAATGCAGCTCTGATTATTTTGCGACAACTGATGCAGCATGAGATGTATTATAAGGTGCAGACATGTTAAGATTTTGGAGTGAAGTCACTGCAAGAAAAAGTAGTAGGGTTACACAGACCCTTTCTACATCTGGGGGTGGGGATTTTGATCCTGTAAGACATGGTCTAGCATCAGGTAGCTTTGGTTTGCCACTCCCTTACTCACTAAAGTGAGTCCTTGAGGAATAATCAGGGGTGTATGGTGTCTTTTTGTCAGTCTGAGGGAATGATCACCAGCTGTATCCCATTTTTATGGGTTGCTCTTGGCTTATGGAAGTTTTGAAAAAATCATCTTTAAAATCAATGCTGAAAATGTTAAGGAGCATTTTATGCCCTTTTGCAATGATTTTACAAAGCATGAAATGATTCTTTAAAATCGTTGTCAGCATTGTAGAGAGAGAAAAAAAAAATTGTCATACAAAGCAAGGGAAATTTAAAGAGAGCAGTCTTAAAGTGGGAGGGCTAGCTCTTCTGTGTGTGTGTGTGTGTGTGTGTGTGTGTGTGTGTGTGTGTGTGTGTGTGTGTGTAACATAAGATGGTACATTACCAAACTTTTGTTTATCCATTCATCACCTGCCAAAATTCCATCACCACTGCCTTGTTTATTGTAGCCTGAAGTGGCTATGTTTGGTTCCCAGAGCATACTAAATGTACTGCGAAGATCCAATGCATATGGGACTTAAACATAATGGTAATTTGTTTGTGTCAACCAATTGTGAAGTCTCTTAATCTTTCTGCTATTTGCACTGTTATATCATGCCTGGAGGAACTCAAAGTAATGCTCAGGAATACCATTGTGCCACATTATGGCATGGAGATTGGATGCTTTCAATATGTCTGAGTACTTCTCCCATTGCATATTCCCCTGTTGTTTTGCTCAGTATGGTTTTATGAAAGGAGGTTCTTGTCTTATTTTCTTTAATTAAAGTGATTTTTTTTTTAAATCAGTCCAATCCACAAAACCCTGCTCTAGATAATAACATTGGCTAAACTAGAGACTACTCCTCCCCCAAGCCATTTAGGATTCTAGCAAACGCTTAAGAGAATGATTTTACACCAGGCAACTGAATATTATTGAACGTTGCAAAAAATATTTAACAATATAATTAGCAAATCTCTATTGTAAATTGGATTAAAATGGGGAAACACATGAAACTGGCATGAATAAGATGACTGATTGACAGGGTGGAGTATATGGTGGAGCAGAATCTAGAAGGCAGGTGACCAGTGGTATACCACAGGGCTATGTGCTTGAACTGCTGTTGTTTAATTTGCACATTAATGATATCAGGAATGATATAAGGGAAGGAAAGTAGTCCTTGTTTGAGGATAATGCTGTAATGAGGAAGGAAATAGTAAAGAAAAATAACCTGTTGTCAAAACCTGATCTGTTATTTCTTCTAGAAACTCAACTGGCTCAACAATTAGTCCACTTAGCTATCTAAACTACATTGCCTGAGATTACTTCTGTAATAAGGGCAGCACATATGTGCTTGTCAAAACTGACATAATCTATCAGAGAATACTAAACCTAGAATTTTCTTTAGGATATGTACTGGATCAAAATGTCTTTTTCAACCTCATTGCTTTTGTTTGCTATATTTACTGATCTTCAAATTTTGATAACTATTCTTGATTTATGTTCAAAACTTGATTTTCTGCAATCTAATTTTGAGAACAGCAAAGACATCTTCCTTGGTTTCAGTGTTCACAACTCAGGTTGGTTTCTCTTCTCTTAGTTGATTGATCAAGTTTGAAGAGAGAGTGAAGTACCTAGGTCATCTATTAGTAATGAGTAAGCAGTCCAAGATAAAAATTTAGTATATCTCAAGTGGCTCAAATCAAAAGCCCGAACTTTACATTCAGCTTATAATTAAGACTACAAAAATAAATAAATAAATAACGAAAATAATAATCCAAATTAGAAAGGTCCAAATGCAGAGAGGAAGAGGAAAATTGGCACTTGGTTTCTTGCTAAGGCTATTTGGACTCCACCTCTGAATTTACCCTCCCACGTGGCTTACATCCAGGTGGTATACCATTGTGACATCATATATTGCAATGACCTTCTGGCCTCAGTCTTCTCCAGCTTTTGTATAGACAAACAAGGCAAATCATCTCATCAACAACTTACTTTATACCTCTTTTGATCATATGCCAGAAAGATTGGAGGAATCCTTAATAGCATGAATATCAGAATGTCTCCTAGTCCAGGTGACATCTCTGTGTTATGCCCAAAATTTGTATATCAACAGCTACACTGTCATAGTCATTTGGCACCTATCTCAATAATATGAATGTCTGTATGCATCTAATCTGTCCCAAAGAAGATAAGTTGCACATAAGACCATCATCCATCCTGCTACCATCACCCCAAATTTCCCCTGGTGGATTCACTACAACTACGGAAATTGATTCATGTTGAAGTTTTTGGAATTAAAGCTATGTAGAAACAGGAATTAAATAAATAATTTACTAGATAAATTAAATATTTACATTCGGATATTTTGTCAGCTCAAGCTACCATTATCAAAGGCAACTTTGAAGATACCCAGGAAAGACTGAAATCAAATGTCCTCCAGAACAAAGAGTCGTGTATGGAGAGTAACAGTGGTGCTCTCTGTGGTAATGTTCTGTGATGATTGCTGATGGGTGATAGGATAATGAGCCAAAATTTATGCAGAATTTAAGCCATTTCTATTATAGTTCATTGGATTCTATGGCACATAAACTAATTACAGGAACAGTATGTGATTTGACTAGGAATTTTTGTGTAGTAGTGTCACTTTGTGTAGTTTTTTTTTTTGTTTCCACCTAATGAAATGGCCTTTATTCAGTGTATGTTGGGCAAGTCTGCTTTTTTTTGGTTGTGTATACTGAATATATTTGTTATGTTCTTACTGTGGAGGTCTGTTCTGTCTATCCAACGTACTGGATCCCACATTGACAGAGAATACTGTACAGGGGAAAACTTTTACTATAGCTTGGGAAGGAGGAGTATTCTGGTAGTCCTTAATTTGTCTGAGGAAAGTAGAGATTTTGCCCAGAGGTTTGTAGGCCATTCTGATTTTGTTTATTTTAGGAGCGAGTCCAGTTTTTTTTAGGTGTTGGTAAGGGTTTATTGTAACTGTTCTGTTCAAAAATGTAAGTAGTCTGTTGTTTCAGATACATTGCACATCCTGAGGATGAAATTGGCTCATTTCTGAAGGTTTAAAAGTTTTGAAAATTCTAAGTTTCTAGGCAAGATGGAGATTCAAAGTGGCATGTATCTTGTGGGACCAATGGTCAAGGCATCTGTATATCTTGCCCATGCTATAAGCTTGAGGTGGGAGGAACAGACTGAACTAAGTGACAGTGTTTCAAAAGATTTCATGTATAATTTGGCAATGGGAGGTGAAAGTGACGAATCCATTGCTACATCTTCAGTTTGTTTAAAGAAATGGTTATTTTAGCTAAAATGCTATGATTCAAGGCAGTGCTTAAAGATAGCAAATATCAGGAGGAATATTTTGGAAAGGAGCTCTAGTGGGTCCACTGGAACATTAGTTAAAAAAAGAATAACATATCAAGGCTCACTAAACAGTCATTTCCCTCCAATTGAGGGTTCTGCATAGTGGTTTTAAAATGCATAGTTTTTATGTGAAGATGTCTTGCCAGTACACTCATTGAGTTTGGATGCCAAATATTTAGGAAGTTTATAGGTAGAGCAATTTATGGCATAAAAATTTTTAAATTTGGACAGTTTCCATTAGCCAGCTTGTAATATTGTAATAATAAAAAATAAAAACTTATGGTTTTTATTTTTTATCAGTGTTATGGGATCCTTCCCTATTATAATATATGTTGATGTGTCCAATAATTCTTTATTTTGTTATTGTAGTCATCTCTATTAAGGATCACTGTGGTATTTTTGTTGTCTGCTTTTACTATAACTGTTTGTTCAATTTCAGGCTGTTCACACAGAGCTTGCAGGACTTCTACTCTGTCAGCTGAGTCTGACTACTGATACTGTCAACTTCATTTTTTGATAGTGAATTCTCTGTTTGCTGTGATCAGTGTGCACCAAATTTTTTTCTGGAGTAATTGTGAAATTACATCTTTTGCTTAAAATTTTGGTTCCATTGTCCAAAAATGTATAGTCCAACTCCCAGCAGACAAGGTGATAGTGGATCACCTTGTCTGCTGAGAGTTTGTGGAGATTTTTCTTCTTTGTAGAAGAGTATTGAACTTTTTGATTAAACTTCATTTATTTTCATTAAATATTTTCAGTTCATTTTTAGCTGAGAGCCACTCTGCAAAGAATCCAAATATTAGGCTTGAATTGCTTGAACTGCATAACTGATTTCCTTTTTTTATATGATGCCATGACAGTAGTCTAATCCCTACATGTGTGATCAAACAAAACTTTCATTCTCCTCAAGCACTCAGAATGTATACAAATGCTAGCCTTCTCTACTAAAGGAACAAATACAAAATACCCAGAGGATTCTTAGCATTCTCAACACAAGATACTACCTTCACCTTAAGCTTTTCCAGGCACTCGTATCATATGATTGTACATTTTGAATCACTTTTCTCTTAGCACAGTCATATGCCTTTTCCAAATCTCTGAAACTTAAATACAGATCCTTGCTGTATTCCCATGATTTCTCAACTATTTCTCATAAAGTGACAGTCTGATCTTAACACCCTCTGTTTAGCCTGAACCCAGTTTAAGTTCTCTTCTACAATTTTTTTTATCCTGTTCTCAAGTATGCTTACATTGCCTGGAATATTCATTAAGGAAATTCCTCTGTAATTCTGAGTCAGTTTTATTTCCACTTTTATAGATGGGTACAGTGACATCTCTGTAAGTCTGTAGCAACGCCCACCATAAATTCTATTGGCCTACACGTCAGATTGCCTCGAACTCGCTGACTACTTAAAAGACGAGCCCATCTTTTAAGTAGTGCACTGCCCAAGCATTCCTATATTCGCTTATTAGTGCATTTTGATAAAGGTTTCACTGGTCAGACAGCTGTTTTGAACTGACTGGTTCAAAACAGCTGTCTGACCAGTTTGCTCTCTTGGTTTGCTCTCTTGAGGTTTCTTGAGGCAGAAACCTCAAGAGAGCAAGAATATAATTATATAAAAATTATATTTCTATATAACATCAAATGCCAAATTCTCATAATCTCTCTGGTCAAAATTTTGAAACTTCGTAAGTATTCGGCTTTGAAATAATGTTGGATCTTTAATATCCACTATTTCTATATAATTTACATAGTGAAATGAAGTTTTATGGCTTTTTTATATTTTAAAATCCTTTCCCAGTATTGTTCATACTCCATTATACATCCAACACGATATCCTCCTGGCACTTACATACACAATTTCACCATTCCACCCCATGATCTAGTTTCCCTGACTACATTAGGTCTCATGCCAGTAAATTTCTTCAGGCTCCTGATGCTAAATCCATTCAAGTGCAGGCGATCTCTACTATATGTTTTTTACCATCAAACTCGCTCCACATATCGGAAAAACTTGCACCCATTATTTCTACACTGCCTATATGAACTATCGCACCCCTTCTTAACTATCATTTCTTCCATGATATACCAAGTTTTCACTCTCTATCTCTTTTTTTTTTTCCTACTTCTTCCAGCATATCTTCTCTTATACTGTATTTATCATTACTTAGATGATTTGTTCTTATGCCTACTACCATCTTTTATTTTCTGTTTCTCAATTGCATTTGTCACATGCTTAATATTAATTCCAGCGAAGCTTGCAGTAGTAACTTGATTATCAAACTTAAATTTAATTAGTGAATAACCCTACCATATTGCTTTTTTCTTACATTATGCTTTTTATTATTGATTAGCATTGTGCCAACTTCCACACTTTGCTGTCTCTTATTTTTCTGCTTATTTAAATGTTTTCAGACTTTTTCTAACTCCATTGTTGATTGCCTAATAATTTGTTTTACCTAGAAATTTAATGAATATGAAATTATCTTTATTTGTATACTCGATATTGGTGTTCTAAAACTTTCATAAGAGATTGAAATAAGTTGTCCTCATTCAAAATAGCCTCCTTCAAGTGTAGGCAATCCAATATGCAAGTTTTTCTCTGCCATCAGATATGCTCCACACATCCAAAAACTGGCACCCAACTAACATGCTACACAGCTCTTATACATCGAATTGTTTCCTATCTTAGCCCTTCCACCTTTTTCTTCTATCATTTGAAAATTTTATATAATCATCATCATCGTTTATTTATAATTTTACAATTATAAACAGGGAGACCAATCAAAACAAATAAATAATCTGTGTACGCTAAGATAGGACTTGGAGGTTCTTATGACATGAAGGAAAACTGGTCTCTGTCATACTCTGCTAACTGACAGATCTGTGATGCAGAGATTTGGTGGGAAACAGCGAGAATATTGTTGTTGTATTTCCAAGACCCAGAGTTGGTGGCCAAGCCATTTTATTTGGTTTCTTTGAATGGTGCTGACTAGTGGATCTTGCTGGGTTTCATCTAATATAGCAGAGTTGGGAATGTGGTCTTGCCAGGAGTATTATTATTATTATTATTATTGCGTGACATCTCCAGGGAGTCCAAAGACTCATCGAGGGAGGACACCTACTGCACAGCTCTCCGTCTCACCACTGAATCCACCAACTATAATGAACCTCAACTACCGTCATCTACACCAATACCATCTACCGCCAACCACCACCACTAGTATTTTCAGACAATCACGAA